>NW_024037068.1:17288068-17353215 GCF_015706575.1 Patiria miniata
TGTAAAAAGCCAAAAAGTTTTGTTTCTCACTGGATACTGAATGTAATGAGTTGAACTCTTCAGGGAAGTCAATTCTGGCCTCTAGGCCACCTCGTGTAAACTTTTGAGCAATTTTTGTCGAGTTGGATTTTTGGGTCAAAAACTGACTTTTTCGATGATGCCGGCTATGGAAAACGTTGAAGTTTTGGGGACATTGTGTAAAAAAGCCAAAAAGTTTTGTTTCTCACTGATACTGAATGTAATGAGTTGAACTCTTCAGGGAAGTTCAATTCTGGCCTCTAGGCACCTCGTGTAAACTTTTGAGCAACTTTGTCGAGTTGGATTTTGGGTCAAAAACTGACTTTTTCGATGATGCCGGCTATGGAAAACGTTGAAGTTTTGGGAACATTTTGTAAAAAGCCAAAAAGTTTTGTTTCTCACTGGATACTGAATGTAATGAGTTGAACTCTTCAGGGAATTCAATTCTGGCCTCTAGGCACCTCGTGTAAACTTTTGAGCAATTTTTGTCGAGTTGATTTTTGGGTCAAAAACTGACTTTTTCGATGATGCCGGCTATGGAAAAACGTTGAAGTTTTGGGAACATTTTGTAAAAAGCCAAAAAGTTTTGTTTCTCACTGGATACTGAATGTAATGAGTTGAACTCTTCAGGGAATTCAATTCTGGCCTCTAGGCACCTCGTGTAAACTTTGAAGCAATTTTTGTCAAGTTGGATTTTTGGGTCAAAAACTGACTTTTCGATGATGCCGGCTATGGAAAACGTTGAAGTTTTGGGAACATTTGTAAAAAGCCAAAAAGTTTTGTTTCTCACTGGATACTGAATGTAATGAGTTGAACTCTTCAGGGAAGTCAATTCTGGCCTCTAGGCACCTCGTGTAACTTTTGAGCAATTTTTTTCGAGTTGGATTTTTTTGGGTCAAAAACTGACTTTTTCGATGATGCCGGCTATGGAAAAAGTTGAAGTTTTGGGGCATTTGTAAAAAAGCCAAAAAGTTTTGTTTCTCACTGGATACTGAATGTAATGAGTTGAACTCTTCAGGGAATTCAATTCTGGCCTCTAGGCACCATCGTGTAAATTTTGAGCAATTTTTGTCGAGTTGGATTTTTGGGTCAAAAACTGACTTTTTCGATGATGCCGGCTATGAAAACGTTGAAGTTTTGGGAACATTTTGTAAAAAGCCAAAAAGTTTGTTTCTCACTGGATACTGAATGTAATGAGTTGAACTCTTCAGGGAATTCAATTCTGGCCTCTAGGCACCTCGTGTAAACTTTGAGCAATTTTTGTCAAGTTGGATTTTTGGGTCAAAAACTGACTTTTTCGATGATGCCGGCTATGGAAAACGTTGAAGTTTTGGGAACATTTTGTAAAAAGCCAAAAAGTTTTGTTTCTCACTGGATACTGAATGTAATGAGTTGAACTCTTCAGGGAATTCAATTCTGGCCTCTAGGCACCTCGTGTAAACTTTTGAGCAATTTTGTCGAGTTGGATTTTTGGGTCAAAAAACTGACTTTTTCGATGATGCCGGCTATGGAAAACGTTGAAGTTTTGGGAACATTTTGTAAAAAGCCAAAAAGTTTTGTTTCTCACTGGATACTGAATGTAATGAGTTGAACTCTTCAGGAAGTCAATTCTGGCCTCTAGGCACCTCGTGTAAACTTTTGAGCACTTTTTGTCGAGTTGGATTTTTGGGTCAAAAACTGACTTTTTCGATGATGCCGGCTATGGAAAACGTTGAAGTTTTGGGGCATTTTGTAAAAAGCCAAAAAAGTTTTGTTTCTCACTGGATACTGAATGTAATGAGTTGAACTCTTCAGGGAATTCAATTCTGGCCTCTAGGCACCTCGTGTAAACTTTGAGCAATTTTGTCGAGTTGGATTTTTGGGTCAAAAACTGACTTTTTCGATGATGCCGGCTATGGAAAACGTTGAAGTTTTGGGAACATTTTGTAAAAAGCCAAAAAGTTTTGTTTCTCACTGGATACTGAATGTAATGAGTTGAACTCTTCAGGGAAGTCAATTCTGGCCTCTAGGCACCTCGTGTAAACTTTTGAGCAATTTTTGTCGAGTTGGATTTTTGGGTCAAAAACTGACTTTTCGATGATGCCGGCTATGGAAAACGTTGAAGTTTTGGGAACATTTTGTAAAAAGCCAAAAAGTTTTGTTTCTCACTGGATACTGAATATAATGAGTTGAACTCTTCAGGGAATTCAATTCTGGCCTCTAGGCACCTCGTGTAAACTTTTGAGCATTTTTGTCGAGTTGGATTTTTGGGTCAAAAACTGACTTTTTCGATGATGCCGGCTATGGAAAACGTTGAAGTTTTGGGAACATTTTGTAAAAAGCCAAAAAGTTTTGTTTCTCACTGGATACTGAATGTAATGAGTTGAACTCTTCAGGGAATTCAATTCTGGCCTCTAGGCACCTCGTGTAAACTTTTGAGCAATTTTGTCGAGTTGGATTTTTGGGTCAAAAACTGACTTTTTCGATGATGCCGGCTATGGAAAACGTTGAAGTTTTGGGAACATTGTGTAAAAGCCAAAAAGTTTTGTTTCTCACTGGATACTGAATGTAATGAGTTGAACTCTTCAGGGAATTCAATTCTGGCCTCTAGGCACCTCGTGTAAACTTTGAGCAATTTTGTCAAGTTGGATTTTTGGGTCAAAAACTGACTTTTTCGATGATGCCGGCTATGGAAAACGTTGAAGTTTTGGGAACATTTTGTAAAAAGCCAAAAAGTTTTGTTTCTCACTGGATACTGAATGTAATGAGTTGAACTCTTCAGGAAGTCAATTCTGGCCTCTAGGCACCTCGTGTAAACTTTGAGCAATTTTTGTCGAGTTGGATTTTTGGGTCAAAAACTGACTTTTTCGATGATGCCGGCTATGGAAAACGTTGAAGTTTGGGAAAATTTTGTAAAAAGCCAAAAAGTTTTTTTCTCACTGGATACTGAATGTAATGAGTTGAACTCTTCAGGGAATTCAATTCTGGCCTCTAGGCACCTCGTGTAAACTTTTGAGCAATTTTTGTCGAGTTGGATTTTTGGGTCAAAAACTGACTTTTTCGATGATGCCGGCTATGGAAAACGTTGAAGTTTTGGGAACATTTGTAAAAAG
This sequence comes from Patiria miniata, assembly GCF_015706575.1. NCBI lineage: Eukaryota > Metazoa > Echinodermata > Asteroidea > Valvatida > Asterinidae > Patiria > Patiria miniata. The sequence goes on from NW_024037068.1 coordinate 17,291,179, forward strand.
CCAAAAAGTTTTGTTTCTCACTGGATACTGAATGTAATGAGTTGAACTCTTCAGGGAAGTCAATTCTGGCCTCTAGGCACCTCGTGTAAACTTTTGAGCAATTTTTGTCGAGTTGGATTTTTGGGTCAAAAACTGACTTTTTCGATGATGCCGGCTATGGAAAACGTTGAAGTTTGGGAACATTTTGTAAAAAGCCAAAAAGTTTTGTTTCTCACTGGATACTGAATGTAATGAGTTGAACTCTTCAGGGAATTCAATTCTGGCCTCTAGGCACCTCGTGTAAACTTTGAGCAATTTTTGTCGAGTTGGATTTTTGGGTCAAAAACTGACTTTTCGATGATGCCGGCTATGGAAAACGTTGAAGTTTTGGGAACATTTTGTAAAAAGCCAAAAAGTTTTGTTTCTCACTGGATACTGAATGTAATGAGTTGAACTCTTCAGGAAGTCAATTCTGGCCTCTAGGCACCTCGTGTAAACTTTTGAGCAATTTTTGTCAAGTTGGATTTTTGGGTCAAAAACTGACTTTTTCGATGATGCCGGCTATGGAAAACGTTGAAGTTTTGGGAACATTTTGTAAAAAGCCAAAAAGTTTTGTTTCTCACTGGATACTGAATGTAATGAGTTGAACTCTTCAGGGAAGTCAATTCTGGCCTCTAGGCACCTCGTGTAAACTTTTGAGCATTTTTGTCGAGTTGGATTTTTGGGTCAAAAACTGACTTTTTCGATGATGCCGGCTATGGAAAACGTTGAAGTTTTGGGAACATTTTGTAAAAAGCCAAAAAGTTTTGTTTCTCACTGGATACTGAATGTAATGAGTTGAACTCTTCAGGGAATTCAATTCTGGCCTCTAGGCACCTCGTGTAAACTTTTGAGCAATTTTTGTCGAGTTGGATTTTTGGGTCAAAAACTGACTTTTTCGATGATGCCGGCTATGGAAAACGTTGAAGTTTTGGGAACATTTTGTAAAAAGCCAAAAAGTTTTGTTTCTCACTGGATACTGAATGTAATGAGTTGAACTCTTCAGGGAATTCAATTCTGGCCTCTAGGCACCTCGTGTAAACTTTTGAGCAATTTTTGTCGAGTGGATTTTTGGGTCAAAAACTGACTTTTTCGATGATGCCGGCTATGGAAAACGTTGAAGTTTTGGGAACATTTTGTAAAAAGCCAAAAAGTTTTGTTTCTCACTGGATACTGAATGTAATGAGTTGAACTCTTCAGGGAATTCAATTCTGGCCTCTAGGCACCTCGTGTAAACTTTGAGCAATTTTTGTCAAGTTGGATTTTTGGGTCAAAAACTGACTTTTTCGATGATGCCGGCTATGGAAAACGTTGAAGTTTTGGGAACATTTGTAAAAAGCCAAAAAGTTTTGTTTCTCACTGGATACTGAATGTAATGAGTTGAACTCTTCAGGGAATTCAATTCTGGCCTCTAGGCACCTCGTGTAAACTTTTGAGCAATTTTTGTCGAGTTGGATTTTTGGGTCAAAAACTGACTTTTTCGATGATGCCGGCTATGGAAAAAGTTGAAGTTTTGGGGGCATTTTGTAAAAAGCCAAAAAGTTTTGTTTCTCACTGGATACTGAATGTAATGAGTTGAACTCTTCAGGGAAGTCAATTCTGGCCTCTAGGCACCTCGTGTAAACTTTTGAGCCATTTTTGTCGAGTTGGATTTTTGGGTCAAAAACTGACTTTTTCGATGATGCCGGCTATGGAAAACGTTGAAGTTTTGGGAACATTTTGTAAAAAGCCAAAAAGTTTTGTTTCTCACTGGATACTGAATGTAATGAGTTGAACTCTTCAGGGAATTCAATTCTGGCCTCTAGGCACCTCGTGTAAACTTTGAGCAATTTTTGTCAAGTTGGATTTTTGGGTCAAAAACTGACTTTTTCGATGATGCCGGCTATGGAAAACGTTGAAGTTTTGGGAACATTTTGTAAAAAGCCAAAAAGTTTTGTTTCTCACTGGATACTGAATGTAATGAGTTGAACTCTTCAGGGAATTCAATTCTGGCCTCTAGGCACCTCGTGTAAACTTTTGAGCAATTTTTGTCGATCTGGATTTTTGGGTCAAAAACTGACTTTTTCGATGATGCCGGCTATGGAAAACGTTGAAGTTTTGGGAACATTTTGTAAAAAGCCAAAAAGTTTTGTTTCTCACTGGATACTGAATGTAATGAGTTGAACTCTTCAGGGAAGTCAATTCTGGCCTCTAGGCACCTCGTGTAAACTTTTGAGCATTTTTGTCGAGTTGGATTTTTGGGTCAAAAACTGACTTTTTCGATGATGCGGCTATGGAAAACGTTGAAGTTTTGGGAACATTTTGTAAAAAGCCAAAAAGTTTTGTTTCTCACTGGATACTGAATGTAATGAGTTGAACTCTTCAGGGAATTCAATTCTGGCCTCTAGGCACCTCGTGTAAACTTTTGAGCAATTTTGTCGAGTTGGATTTTTGGGTCAAAAACTGACTTTTTCGATGATGCCGGCTATGGAAAACGTTGAAGTTTTGGGAACATTTTGTAAAAAGCCAAAAAGTTTTGTTTCTCACTGGATACTGAATGTAATGAGTTGAACTCTTCAGGGAATTCAATTCTGGCCTCTAGGCACCTCGTGTAAACTTTTGAGCAATTTTTGTCGAGTTGGATTTTTGGGTCAAAAACTGACTTTTTCGATGATGCCGGCTATGGAAAACGTTGAAGTTTTGGGAACATTTTGTAAAAAGCCAAAAAGTTTTGTTTCTCACTGGATACTGAATAATGAGTTGAACTCTTCAGGGAATTCAATTCTGGCCTCTAGGCACCTCGTGTAAACTTTTGAGCAATTTTTGTCAAGTTGGATTTTTGGGTCAAAAACTGACTTTTTCGATGATGCCGGCTATGGAAAACGTTGAAGTTTTGGGAACATTTTTAAAAAGCCAAAAAGTTTTGTTTCTCACTGGATACTGAATGTAATGAGTTGAACTCTTCAGGGAAGTCAATTCTGGCCTCTAGGCACCTCGTGTAAACTTTTGAGCCATTTTTGTCGATTGGATTTTTTGGTCAAAAACTGACTTTTTCGATGATGCCGGCTATGGAAAACGTTGAAGTTTTGGGAACATTTTGTAAAAAGCCAAAAAGTTTTGTTTCTCACTGGATACTGAATGTAATGAGTTGAACTCTTCAGGGAATCAATTCTGGCCTCTAGGCACCTCGTGTAAACTTTTGAGCAATTTTTGTCGAGTTGGATTTTTGGGTCAAAAACTGACTTTTTCGATGATGCCGGCTATGGAAAACGTTGAAGTTTTGGGAACATTTTGTAAAAAGCCAAAAAGTTTTGTTTCTCACTGGATACTGAATGTAATGAGTTGAACTCTTCAGGGAATCAATTCTGGCCTCTAGGCACCTCGTGTAAACTTTTGAGCAATTTTTGTCGAGTTGATTTTTGGGTCAAAAACTGACTTTTTCGATGATGCCGGCTATGGAAAACGTTGAAGTTTTGGGAACATTTTGTAAAAAGCCAAAAAGTTTTGTTTCTCACTGGATACTGAATGTAATGAGTTGAACTCTTCAGGGAATTCAATTCTGGCCTCTAGGCACCTCGTGTAAACTTTTGAGCAATTTTTGTCGAGTTGGATTTTTGGGTCAAAAACTGACTTTTTCGATGATGCCGGCTATGGAAAACGTTGAAGTTTTGGGAACATTTTGTAAAAAGCCAAAAAGTTTTGTTTCTCACTGGATACTGAATGTAATGAGTTGAACTCTTCAGGGAATTCAATTCTGGCCTCTAGGCACCTCGTGTAAACTTTTGAGCAATTTTTGTCAAGTTGGATTTTTGGGTCAAAAACTGACTTTTTCGATGATGCCGGCTATGGAAAACGTTGAAGTTTTGGGAACATTTTGTAAAAAGCCAAAAAGTTTTGTTTCTCACTGGATACTGAATGTAATGAGTTGAACTCTTCAGGGAATTCAATTCTGGCCTCTAGGCACCTCGTGTAAACTTTTGAGCAATTTTTTCAAGTTGGATTTTTGGGTCAAAAACTGACTTTTTCGATGATGCCGGCTATGGAAAACGTTGAAGTTTTGGGGGCATTTTGTAAAAAGCCAAAAAGTTTTGTTTTCTCACTGGATACTGAATGTAATGAGTTGAACTCTTCAGGGAAGTCAATTCTGGCCTCTAGGCCACTCGTGTAAACTTTTGAGCCATTTTTGTCGATTGGATTTTTGGGTCAAAAACTGACTTTTTCGATGATGCCGGCTATGGAAAACGTTGAAGTTTTGGGAACATTTTGTAAAAAGCCAAAAAGTTTTGTTTCTCACTGGATACTGAATGTAATGAGTTGAACTCTTCAGGGAATTCAATTCTGGCCTCTAGGCACCTCGTGTAAACTTTGAGGCAATTTTTGTCAAGTTGGATTTTTGGGTCAAAAACTGACTTTTTCGATGATGCCGGCTATGGAAAACGTTGAAGTTTTGGGAACATTTTGTAAAAAGCCAAAAAGTTTTGTTTCTCACTGGATACTGAATGTAATGAGTTGAACTCTTCAGGGAAGTCAATTCTGGCCTCTAGGCACCTCGTGTAAACTTTTGAGCAATTTTTGTCGATTGGATTTTTGGGTCAAAAACTGACTTTTTCGATGATGCCGGCTATGGAAAACGTTGAAGTTTGGGGAACATTTTGTAAAAAGCCAAAAAGTTTTGTTTCTCACTGGATACTGAATGTAATGAGTTGAACTCTTCAGGGAAGTCAATTCTGGCCTCTAGGCACCTCGTGTAAACTTTTGAGCACTTTTTGTCGAGTTGGATTTTTGGGTCAAAAACTTTTTTCGATGATGCCGGCTATGGAAAAAGTTGAAGTTTTGGGGGCATTTTGTAAAAAGCCAAAAAGTTTTGTTTCTCACTGGATACTGAATGTAATGAGTTGAACTCTTCAGGAATTCAATTCTGGCCTCTAGGCACCTCGTGTAAACTTTTGAGCAATTTTTGTCGAGTTGGATTTTTGGGTCAAAAACTGACTTTTTCGATGATGCCGGCTATGGAAAACGTTGAAGTTTTGGGAACATTTGTAAAAAGCCAAAAAGTTTTGTTTCTCACTGGATACTGAATGTAATGAGTTGAACTCTTCAGGGAAGTCAATTCTGGCCTCTAGGCACCTCGTGTAAACTTTTGAGCAATTTTTGTCGAGTTGGATTTTTGGGTCAAAAACTGACTTTTTCGATGATGCCGGCTATGGAAAACGTTGAAGTTTTGGGAACTTTTGTAAAAAGCCAAAAATTTGTTTCTCACTGGATACTGAATGTAATGAGTTGAACTCTTCAGGGAATTCAATTCTGGCCTCTAGGCACCTCGTGTAAACTTTTGAGCAATTTTGTCAAGTTGGATTTTTGGGTCAAAAACTGACTTTTTCGATGATGCCGGCTATGGAAAACGTTGAAGTTTTGGGAACATTTTGTAAAAAGCCAAAAAGTTTTGTTTCTCACTGGATACTGAATGTAATGAGTTGAACTCTTCAGGGAAGTCAATTCTGGCCTCTAGGCACCTCGTGTAAACTTTTGAGCATTTTTGTCGATTGGATTTTTGGGTCAAAAACTGACTTTTTCGATGATGCCGGCTATGGAAAACGTTGAAGTTTTGGGAACATTTTGTAAAAAGCCAAAAAGTTTTGTTTCTCACTGGATACTGAATGTAATGAGTTGAACTCTTCAGGGAAGTCAATTCTGGCCTCTAGGCACCTCGTGTAAACTTTTGAGCAATTTTTGTCGAGTTGGATTTTTGGGTCAAAAACTGACTTTTTCGATGATGCCGGCTATGGAAAACGTTGAAGTTTTGGGAACATTTTGTAAAAAGCCAAAAAGTTTTGTTTTTCACTGGATACTGAATGTAATGAGTTGAACTCTTCAGGGAATTCAATTCTGGCCTCTAGGCACCTCGTGTAAACTTTTGAGCAATTTGTCGAGTTGGATTTTTGGGTCAAAAACTGACTTTTTCGATGATGCCGGCTATGGAAAACGTTGAAGTTTTGGGAACATTTTGTAAAAAGCCAAAAAGTTTTGTTTCTCACTGGATACTGAATGTAATGAGTTGAACTCTTCAGGGAATTCAATTCTGGCCTCTAGGCACCTCGTGTAAACTTTTGAGCAATTTTTGTCGAGTTGGATTTTTGGGTCAAAAACTGACTTTTTCGATGATGCCGGCTATGGAAAACGTTGAAGTTTTGGGAACATTTTGTAAAAAGCCAAAAAGTTTTGTTTCTCACTGGATACTGAATGTAATGAGTTGAACTCTTCAGGGAATTCAATTCTGGCCTCTAGGCACCTCGTGTAAACTTTTAAGCAATTTTGTCAAGTTGGATTTTTGGGTCAAAAACTGACTTTTTCGATGATGCCGGCTATGGAAAACGTTGAAGTTTTGGGAACATTTTGTAAAAAGCCAAAAAGTTTTGTTTCTCACTGGATACTGAATGTAATGAGTTGAACTCTTCAGGGAATTCAATTCTGGCCTCTAGGCACCTCGTGTAAACTTTTGAGCAATTTTTTCAAGTTGGATTTTTGGGTCAAAAACTGACTTTTTTGATGATGCCGGCTATGGAAAAAGTTGAAGTTTTGGGGCATTTTGTAAAAAGCCAAAAAGTTTTGTTTTCTCACTGGATACTGAATGTAATGAGTTGAACTCTTCAGGGAAGTCAATTTTGGCCTCTAGGCCACTCGTATGAACTTTTGAGCCATTTTTGTCGATCTGGATTTTTGGGTCAAAAACTGACTTTTTCGATGATGCCGGCTATGGAAAACGTTGAAGTTTTGGGAACATTGTGTAAAAAGCCAAAAAGTTTTGTTTCTCACTGGATACTGAATGTAATGAGTTGAACTCTTCAGGGAATTCAATTCTGGCCTCTAGGCACCTCGTGTAAACTTTGAGCAATTTTTGTCAAGTTGGATTTTTGGGTCAAAAACTGACTTTTTCGATGATGCCGGCTATGGAAAACGTTGAAGTTTTGGGAACATTTTGTAAAAAGCCAAAAAGTTTTGTTTCTCACTGGATACTGAATGTAATGAGTTGAACTCTTCAGGGAAGTCAATTCTGGCCTCTAGGCACCTTGTGTAAACTTTTGAGCAATTTTTGTCGATCTGGATTTTTGGGTCAAAAACTGACTTTTTCGATGATGCCGGCTATGGAAATGTTGAAGTTTTGGGAAAACTTTGTAAAAAGCCAAAAAGTTTTGTTTCTCACTGGATACTGAATGTAATGAGTTGAACTCTTCAGGGAAGTCAATTCTGGCCTCTAGGCACCTCGTATGAACTTTTGAGCACTCTTTGTCGAGTTGGATTTTTGGGTCAAAAACTGACTTTTTCGATGATGCCGGCTATGGAAAAAGTTGAAGTTTTGGGGGCATTTTGTAAAAAGCCAAAAAGTTTTGTTTCTCACTGGATACTGAATGTAATGAGTTGAACTCTTCAGGGAATTCAATTCTGGCCTCTAGGCACCTCGTGTAAACTTTTGAGCAATTTTTGTCGAGTTGGATTTTTGGGTCAAAAACTGACTTTTTCGATGATGCCGGCTATGGAAAATGTTGAAGTTTTGGGAACATTTTGTAAAAAGCCAAAAAGTTTTGTTTTTCACTGGATACTGAATGTAATGAGTTGAACTCTTCAGGGAAGTCAATTCTGGCCTCTAGGCACCTCGTGTAAACTTTTGAGCAATTTTTGTTGAGTTGGATTTTTGGGTCAAAAACTGACTTTTTCGATGATGCCGGCTATGGAAAACGTTGAAGTTTTGGGAACTTTTTGTAAAAAGCCAAAAAGTTTTGTTTCTCACTGGATACTGAATATAATGAGTTGAACTCTTCAGGGAATTCAATTCTGGCCTCTAGGCACCTCGTGTAAACTTTTGAGCAATTTTTGTCAAGTTGGATTTTTGGGTCAAAAACTGACTTTTTCGATGTTGCCGGCTATGGAAAACGTTGAAGTTTTGGGAACATTTTGTAAAAAGCCAAAAAGTTTTGTTTCTCACTGGATACTGAATGTAATGAGTTGAACTCTTCAGGGAAGTCAATTCTGGCCTCTAGGCACCTCGTGTAAACTTTTGAGCCATTTTTGTCGATCTGGATTTTTGGGTCAAAAACTGACTTTTTCGATGATGCCGGCTATGGAAAACGTTGAAGTTTTGGGAACATTGTGTAAAAAGCCAAAAAGTTTTGTTTCTCACTGGATACTGAATGTAATGAGTTGAACTCTTCAGGGAAGTCAATTCTGGCCTCTAGGCACCTCGTGTAAACTTTTGAGCAATTTTTGTCGAGTTGGATTTTTGGGTCAAAAACTGACTTTTTCGATGATGCCGGCTATGGAAAACGTTGAAGTTTTGGGAACATTTTGTAAAAAGCCAAAAAGTTTTGTTTCTCACTGGATACTGAATGTAATGAGTTGAACTCTTCAGGGAAGTCAATTCTGGCCTCTAGGCACCTCGTGTAAACTTTTGAGCAATTTTTGTGGAGTTGGATTTTTGGGTCAAAAACTGACTTTTTCGATGATGCGGCTATGGAAAACGTTGAAGTTTTGGGAACATTTTGTAAAAAGCCAAAAAGTTTTGTTTCTCACTGGATACTGAATGTAATGAGTTGAACTCTTCAGGGAATTCAATTCTGGCCTCTAGGCACCTCGTGTAAACTTTTAAGCAATTTTTGTCAAGTTGGATTTTTGGGTCAAAAACTGACTTTTTCGATGATGCCGGCTATGGAAAACGTTGAAGTTTTGGGAACATTTTGTAAAAAGCCAAAAAGTTTTGTTTCTCACTGGATACTGAATGTAATGAGTTGAACTCTTCAGGGAATTCAAATCTGGCCTCTAGGCACCTTGTGTAAACTTTTGAGCAATTTTTTTCAAGTTGGATTTTTGGGTCAAAAACTGACTTTTTTGATGATGCCGGCTATGGAAAAAGTTGAAGTTTGGGGGCATTTTGTAAAAAGCCAAAAAGTTTTGTTTTCTCACGGATACTGAATGTAATGAGTTGAACTCTTCAGGGAAGTCAATTTTGGCCTCTAGGCACTCGTATGAACTTGTGAGCCATTTTTGTCGATCTGGATTTTTGGGTCAAAAACTGACTTTTTCGATGATGCCGGCTTTGGAAAACGTTGAAGTTTTGGGAACATTGTGTAAAAAGCCAAAAAGTTTTGTTTCTCACTGGATACTGAATGTAATGAGTTGAACTCTTCAGGGAATTCAATTCTGGCCTCTAGGCACCTCGTGTAAACTTTGATGCAATTTTTGTCAAGTTGGATTTTTGGGTCAAAAACTGACTTTTTCGATGATGCCGGCTATGGAAAACGTTGAAGTTTTGGGAACATTTTGTAAAAAGCCAAAAAGTTTTGTTTCTCACTGGATACTGAATGTAAGCAGTTGAACTCTTCAGGGAAGTCAATTCTGGCCTCTAGGCACCTCGTGTAAACTTTTGAGCAATTTTTGTCGATCTGGATTTTTGGGTCAAAAACTGACTTTTTCGATGATGCTGGCTATGGAAAACGTTGAAGTTTTGGGAAATTTTGTAAAAAGCCAAAAAGTTTTGTTTCTCACTGGATACTGAATGTAATGAGTTGAACTCTTCAGGGAAGTCAATTCTGGCCTCTAGGCACCTCGTATGAACTTTTGAGCACTCTTTGTCGAGTTGGATTTTTGGGTCAAAAACTGACTTTTTCGATGATGCTGGCTATGGAAAAAGTTGAAGTTTTGGGGCATTTTGTAAAAAGCCAAAAAGTTTTGTTTCTCACTGGATACTGAATGTAATGAGTTGAACTCTTCAGGGAATTCAATTCTGGCCTCTAGGCACCTCGTGTAAACTTTTGAGCAATTTTTGTCGAGTTGGATTTTTGGGTCAAAAACTGACTTTTTCGATGATGCCGGCTATGGAAAATGTTGAAGTTTTGGGAACATTTTGTAAAAAGCCAAAAAGTTTTGTTTTCACTGGATACTGAATGTAATGAGTTGAACTCTTCAGGGAAGTCAATTCTGGCCTCTAGGCACCTCGTGTAAACTTTTGAGCAATTTTTGTTGAGTTGGATTTTTGGGTCAAAAACTGACTTTTTCGATGATGCCGGCTATGGAAAACGTTGAAGTTTTGGGAACTTTTGTAAAAAGCCAAAAAGTTTTGTTTCTCACTGGATACTGAATGTAATGAGTTGAACTCTTCAGGGAATTCAATTCTGGCCTCTAGGCACCTCGTGTAAACTTTTGAGCAATTTTTGTCAAGTTGGATTTTTGGGTCAAAAACTGACTTTTTCGATGTTGCCGGCTATGGAAAACGTTGAAGTTTTGGGAACATTTTGTAAAAAGCCAAAAAGTTTTGTTTCTCACTGGATACTGAATGTAATGAGTTGAACTCTTCAGGGAAGTCAATTCTGGCCTCTAGGCACCTCGTGTAAACTTTTGAGCCATTTTTGTCGATCTGGATTTTTGGGTCAAAAACTGACTTTTTCGATGATGCCGCCTATGGAAAACGTTGAAGTTTTGGGAACATTGTGTAAAAAGCCAAAAAGTTTTGTTTCTCACTGGATACTGAATGTAATGAGTTGAACTCTTCAGGGAAGTCAATTCTGGCCTCTAGGCACCTCGTGTAAACTTTTGAGCAATTTTTGTCGAGTTGGATTTTTGGGTCAAAAACTGACTTTTTCGATGATGCCGGCTATGGAAAACGTTGAAGTTTTGGGAACATTTTGTAAAAAGCCAAAAAGTTTTGTTTCTCACTGGATACTGAATGTAATGAGTTGAACTCTTCAGGGAAGTCAATTCTGGCCTCTAGGCACCTCGTGTAAACTTTTGAGCAATTTTTGTTGAGTTGGATTTTTGGGTCAAAAACTGACTTTTTCGATGATGCCGGCTATGGAAAACGTTGAAGTTTTGGGAACATTTTGTAAAAAGCCAAAAAGTTTTGTTTCTCACTGGATACTGAATGTAATGAGTTGAACTCTTCAGGGAATTCAATTCTGGCCTCTAGGCACCTTGTGTAAACTTTTGAGCAATTTTTGTCGAGTTGGATTTTTGGGTCAAAAACTGACTTTTTTGATGATGCCGGCTATGGAAAACGTTGAAGTTTTGGGAACATTTTGTAAAAAGCCAAAAAGTTTTGTTTCTCACTGGATACTGAATGTAATGAGTTGAACTCTTCAGGGAATTCAATTCTGGCCTCTAGGCACCTCGTGTAAACTTTTGAGCAATTTTTGTCAAGTTTGATTTTTGGGTCAAAAACTGACTTTTTCGATGATGCCAGCTATGGAAAACGTTGAAGTTTTGGGAACATTTTGTAAAAAGCCAAAAAGTTTTGTTTCTCACTGGATACTGAATGTAATGAGTTGAACTCTTCAGGGAATTCAATTCTGGCCTCTAGGCACCTCGTGTAAACTTTTGAGCAATTTTTGTTGAGTTGGATTTTTGGGTCAAAAATGACTTTTTCGATGATGCCGGCTATGGAAAACGTTGAAGTTTTGGGAACATTTTGTAAAAAGCCAAAAAGTTTTGTTTCTCACTCGATACTGAATGTAATGAGTTGAACTCTTCAGGGAAGTCAATTCTGGCCTCTAGGCACCTCGTATGAACTTTTGAGCACTTTTTGTCGAGTTGGATTTTTGGGTCAAAAACTGACTTTTTCGATGATGCCGGCTATGGAAAACGTTGAAGTTTTGGGAACATTTTGTAAAAAGCCAAAAAGTTTTGTTTCTCACTGGATACTGAATGTAATGAGTTGAACTCTTCAGGGAATTCAATTCTGGCCTCTAGGCACCTCGTGTAAACTTTTAAGCAATTTTGTCAAGTTGGATTTTTGGGTAAAAACTGACTTTTTTGATGTTGCCGGCTATGGAAAACGTTGAAGTTTTGGGAACATTGTGTAAAAAGCCAAAAAGTTTTGTTTCTCACTGGATACTGAATGTAATGAGTTGAACTCTTCAGGGAAGTCAATTCTGGCCTCTAGGCACCTGGTGTAAACTTTTGAGCAATTTTTGTCGCGTTGGATTTTTGGGTCAAAAACTGACTTTTTCGATGATGCCGGCTATGGAAAAAGTTGAAGTTTTGGGGGCATTTTGTAAAAAGCCAAAAAGTTTTGTTTTCTCACTGGATACTAGCCTTGACCAAGGCGTTGCGGGCTTATCGATTCGCCGATAAAAAAAAAAATCGCCGATAACAAAATCCCTAATCAACTGGGCAAGGCATAATTGCATGCACATTATCGATGCCCGTACGCTGCTAGTGAGAAAGTAACTTGTACCATACAGCAAGGCTATGCTTGTACATGTACATGTACGTACGCACGTACATCACACACGTACTCGTACAACAGCCATGCACACACAGTACATGTACATGTACATGTACAAATACATGTACATGCATGAGCTAGTCCGCGTAACCCAACGCCTTGATGGTTTTGAGTTGACCCAGCAAAACCTATTACGGTAATGAGGTACCACCCCCGCGTATATACTGAATTCTCATTGGTCAGCCCGCGATAGGCTAACGAACACGTCGCATCCGCGAAGAAACGCTGCAATGGCGGCCCGTTGCTGTGGGTGAAAGTCGTTCAGTCCCAGTCTGTCCGAAGCAGTATGAAGGCTCCAACGAATTCTGCAGGTAATGCTGTCATTAGACGATCGTTGCCCACTCAAATGGATTCATTAACGAGCCGAAAAACTCGAATCAATGTCAAATTGTTGAAAAAGTGACGAACATTTCGCTCTCGCTAAAATGACATGGAAGACGCCATGATGACTAATGCATTATGCATGCCGCGCGACGTCACATGATTCTTGTGAAGCTTACGATTGGTCAGCTTAAAAATGAATTAATCATACTATTGCGAAGGTTGTTTCATGTGATTGGTCCAAGACGAACCTACATAATCATCACGGCATACCCGCATACCTGAAGCCCGCCCATTTTTTTCCAAAACTGGACGAAAAAGTAAAGAAAGACATTAAACCCGGAAGTTGCAGACCCAACAAGGCGGTCGTTCGACAGGCCACGCGGCGCGTATATCCCCCACACGTACGTACGTACACCCACACGCAGAACATAGTAGGCCTACATTTACTGCCTTATTCCATGATTACACCATGCGTACAGTCCGTACTCACGTGTGTGTGCTTGCTGGTTGTGTTAGTACCGAACCGTTCGTACGGACAAGGGTCGGTGGTACACGCACGGACAAGGGTCGGTGGTACACGCACGTAACCGCGTTGATTGTGGGTGCTAGGGCCCAATTATCTCCCTTCGACAAAAAGCCGAGAGACCGCATTGAACAAGGCTAACTGGATACTGAATGTAATGAGTTGAACTCTTCAGGGAATTCAATTCTGGCCTCTAGGCACCTTGTGTAAACTTGTGAGCAATTTTTGTCGAGTTGGATTTTTGGGTCAAAAACTGACTTTTTGGGTCTGAATTACATTCAGTATCCAGAGCCATTTTTGTCGATCTGGATTTTTGGGTCAAAAACTGACTTTTTCGATGATGCCGGCTATGGAAAACGTTGAAGTTTTGGGAACATTGTGTAAAAATGCAAAAAGTTTTGTTTCTCACTGGATACTGAATGTAATGAGTTGAACTCTTCAGGGAATTCAATTCTGGCCTCTAGGCACCTCGTGTAAACTTTTGAGCAATTTTTGTCGAGTTTGATTTTTGGGTCAAAAACTGACTTTTTCGATGATGCCGGCTATGGAAAACGTTGAAGTTTTGGGAACATTTTGTAAAAAGCCAAAAAGTTTTGTTTCTCACTGGATACTGAATGTAATGAGTTGAACTCTTCAGGGAAGTCAATTCTGGCCTCTAGGCACCTCGTGTAAACTTTTGAGCTCTTTTTGTCGAGTTGGATTTTTGGGTCAAAAACTGACTTTTTCGATGATGCCGGCTATGGAAAACGTTGAAGTTTTGGGAACATTTTGTAAAAAGCCAAAAAGTTTTGTTTCTCACTGGATACTGAATGTAATGAGTTGAACTCTTCAGGGAAGTCAATTCTGGCCTCTAGGCCACTCGTATGAACTTTTGAGCCATTTTTGTCGAGTTGGATTTTTGGGTCAAAAACTGACTTTTTCGATGATGCCGCCTATGGAAAACGTTGAAGTTTTGGGAACATTTTGTAAAAAGCCAAAAAGTTTTGTTTCTCACTGGATACTGAATGTAATGAGTTGAACTCTTCAGGGAAGTCAATTCTGGCCTCTAGGCACCTCGTGTAAACTTTTGAGCAATTTTTGTCAAGTTTGATTTTTGGGTCAAAAACTGACTGTTTCGATGATGCCAGCTATGGAAAACGTTGAAGTTTTGGGAACATTTTGTAAAAAGCCAAAAAGTTTTGTTTCTCACTGGATACTGAATGTAATGAGTTGAACTCTTCAGGGAATTCAATTCTGGCCTCTAGGCACCTCGTGTAAACTTTTGAGCACTTTTTGTCGAGTTGGATTTTTGGGTCAAAAACTGACTTTTTCGATGATGCCGGCTATGGAAAACGTTGAAGTTTTGGGAACATTTTGTAAAAAGCCAAAAAGTTTTGTTTCTCACTGGATACTGAATGTAATGAGTTGAACTCTTCAGGGAATTCAATTCTGGCCTCTAGGCACCTCGTGTAAACTTTTGAGCAATTTTTGTCGAGTTGGATTTTTGGGTCAAAAAGTGACTTTTTCGATGATGCCGGCTATGGAAAACGTTGAAGTTTTGGGAACATCTTGTAAAAAGCCAAAAAGTTTTGTTTCTCACTGGATACTGAATGTAATGAGTTGAACTCTTCAGGGAAGTCAATTCTGGCCTCTAGGCACCTCGTATGAACTTTTGAGCACTTTTTGTCGAGTTGGATTTTTGGGTCAAAAACTGACTTTTTCGATGATGCTGGCTATGGAAAACGTTGAAGTTTTGGGAACATTGTGTAAAAAGCCAAAAAGTTTTGTTTCTCACTGGATACTGAATGTAATGAGTTGAACTCTTCAGGGAATTCAATTCTGGCCTCTAGGCACCTCGTGTAAATTTTTGAGCAATTTTTGTCGAGTTGGATTTTTGGGTCAAAAACTGACTTTTTCGATGATGCCGGCTATGGAAAAAGTTGAAGTTTTGGGGGCATTTTGTAAAAAGCCAAAAAGTTTTGTTTCTCACTGGATACTGAATGTAATGAGTTGAACTCTTCAGGAAATTCAATTCTGGCCTCTAGGCACCTCGTGTAAACTTTTGAGCACTTTTTGTCGAGTTGGATTTTTGGGTCAAAAACTGACTTTTTCGATGATGCCGGCTATGGAAAACGTTGAAGTTTTGGGGGCATTTTGTAAAAAGCCAAAAAGTTTTTTCTCACTGGATACTGAATGTAATGAGTTGAACTCTTCAGGGAATTCAATTCTGGCCTCTAGGCACCTCGTGTAAACTTTTGAGCACTTTTTGTCAAGTTGGATTTTTGGGTCAAAAACTGACTTTTTCGATGATGCTGGCTATGGAAAAAGTTGAAGTTTTGGGGGCATTTTGTAAAAAGCCAAAAAGTTTTGTTTTCTCACTGGATACTGAATGTAATGAGTTGAACTCTTCAGGGAAGTCAATTCTGGCCTCTAGGCCACTCGTATGAACTTTTGAGCCATTTTTGTCGATCTGGATTTTTGGGTCAAAACTGACTTTTTCGATGATGCCGGCTATGGAAAACGTTGAAGTTTTGGGAACATTGTGTAAAAAGCCAAAAAGTTTTGTTGCTCACTGGATACTGAATGTAATGAGTTGAACTCTTCAGGAAAGTCAATTCTGGCCTCTAGGCACCTCGTGTAAACTTTTGAGCACTTTTTGTCGAGTTGGATTTTTGGGTCAAAAACTGACTTTTTCGATGATGCCGGCTATGGAAAACATTGAAGTTTTGGGGATATTTTATAAAAAGCCAAAAAGTTTTGTTTCTCACCGGATACTGAATGTAATGAGTTGAACTCTTCAGGGAATTCAATTCTCGCCTCTAGGCACCTCATGTAAACTTGTGGGCAATTTTTGTCGAGTTGGATTTTTGGGTCAAAAACTGACTTTTTCGATGATGCCGGCTATGGAAAACGTTGAAGTTTTGGGAACATTTTGTAAAAAGCCAAAAAGTTTTGTTTCTCACTGGATACTGAATATATTGAGTTGAACTCTTCAGGGAATTCAATTCTCGCCTCTAGGCACTTTTTGGGTCAAAAATTGACTTTTTGGATGATGCCGGCTATGGAAAAAGTTGAAGTTTTGGGGCATTTTGTAAAAAGCCAAAAAGTTTTGTTTTCTCACTGGATACTGAATGTAATGAGTTGAACTCTTCAGGGAAGTCAATTCTGGCCTCTAGGCACCTCGTGTAAACTTTTGAGCAATTTTTTTCAAGTTGGATTTTTGGGTCAAAAACTGACTTTTTCGATGATGCCGGCTATGAAAAAAGTTGAAGTTTTGGGGGCATTTTGTAAAAAGCCAAAAAGTTTTGTTTTCTCACTGGATACTGAATGTAATGAGTTGAACTCTTCAGGGAAGTCAATTCTGGCCTCTAGGCCACTTGTATGAACTTTTGAGCCATTTTTGTCGATCTGGATTTTTGGGTCAAAAACTGACTTTTTCGATGATGCCGCCTATGGAAAACGTTGAAGTTTTGGGAACATTGTGTAAAAAGCCAAAAAGTTTTGTTTCTCACTGGATACTGAATGTAATGAGTTGAACTCTTCAGGGAATTCAATTCTGGCCTCTAGGCACCTCGTGTAAATTTTTGAGCAATTTTTGTCGAGTTGGATTTTTGGGTCAAAAACTGACTTTTTCGATGATGCCGGCTATGGAAAACGTTGAAGTTTTGGGAACATTTTGTAAAAAGCCAAAAAGTTTTGTTTCTCACTGGATACTGAATGTAATGAGTTGAACTCTTCAGGGAAGTCAATTCTGGCCTCTAGGCACCCTGTGTAAACTTTTGAGCACTTTTTGTCGAGTTTGATTTTTGGGTCAAAAACTGACTTTTTCGATGATGCTGGCTATGGAAAACGTTGAAGTTTTGGGAACATTTTGTAAAAAGCCAAAAAGTTTTGTTTCTCACTGGATACTGAATGTAATGAGTTGAACTCTTCAGGGAAGTCAATTCTGGCCTCTAGGCACCTCATGTAAACTTGTGGGCAATTTTTGTCGAGTTGGATTTTTGGGTCAAAAACTGACTTTTTCGATGATGCCGGCTATGGAAAACGTTGAAGTTTTGGGAACATTTTGTAAAAAGCCAAAAAGTTTTGTTTCTCACTGGATACTGAATATATTGAGTTGAACTCTTCAGGGAATTCAATTCTCGCCTCTAGGCACTTTTTGGGTCAAAAATTGACTTTTTCGATGATGCCGGCTATGGAAAAAGTTGAAATTTTGGGGCATTTTGTAAAAAGCCAAAAAGTTTTGTTTTCTCACTGGATACTGAATGTAATGAGTTGAACTCTTCAGGGAAGTCAATTCTGGCCTCTAGGCACCTCGTGTAAACTTTTGAGCAATTTTTGTCAAGTTGGATTTTTGGGTCAAAAACTGACTTTTTCGATGATGCCGGCTATGGAAAAAGTTGAAGTTTTGGGGGCATTTTGTAAAAAGCCAAAAAGTTTTGTTTTCTCACTGGATACTGAATGTAATGAGTTGAACTCTTCAGGGAAGTCAATTCTGGCCTCTAGGCCACTCGTATGAACTTTTGAGCCATTTTTGTCGATCTGGATTTTTGGGTCAAAAACTGACTTTTTCGATGATGCCGCCTATGGAAAACGTTGAAGTTTTGGGAACATTTTGTAAAAAGCCAAAAAGTTTTGTTTCTCACTGGATACTGAATGTAATGAGTTGAACTCTTCAGGGAAGTCAATTCTGGCCTCTAGGCACCTCGTATGAACTTTTGAGCACTTTTTGTCCAGTTGGATTTTTGGGTCAAAAACTGACTTTTTCGATGATGCCGGCTATGGAAAACGTTGAAGTTTTGGGAACATTTTGTAAAAAGCCAAAAAGTTTTGTTTCTCACTGGATACTGAATGTAATGAGTTGAACTCTTCAGGGAATTCAATTCTGGCCTCTAGGCACCTCGTGTAAACTTTTAAGCAATTTTTGTCAAGTTGGATTTTGGGTAAAAAAGTGACTTTTTTGATGTTGTCGGCTACGGAAAACGTTGAAGTTTTGGGAACATTGTGTAAAAAGCCAAAAAGTTTTGTTTCTCACTGGATACTGAATGTAATGAGTTGAACTCTTCAGGGAAGTCAATTCTGGCCTCTAGGCACCTGGTGTAAACTTTTGAGCAATTTTTGTCGCGTTGGATTTTTTGGTCAAAAACTGACTTTTTCGATGATGCCGGCTATGGAAAAAGTTGAAGTTTTGGGGGCATTTTGTAAAAAGCCAAAAAGTTTTGTTTTCTCACTGGATACTAGCCTTGACCAAGGCGTTGCGGGCTTATCGATTCGCCGATAAAAAAAAAATCGCTGATAACAAAATCCCTAATCAACTTGGCAAGGCATAATTGCGTGCACATTATCGATGCCCGTACGCTGCTAGTGAGAAAGTAACTTGTACCATACAGCAAGGCTATGCTTGTACATGTACATGTACGTACGCACGTACATCACACACGTACTCGTACAACAGCCATGCACACACAGTACATGTACAAGTACATGTACAAGTACATGTACATGCATGAGCTAGTCCGCGTAACCCAACGCCTTGATGGTTTTGAGTTGACCCAGCAAAACCTATTACGGTAATGAGGTACCACCCCCGCGTATATACTGAATTCCCATTGGTCAGCCCGCGATAGGCTAACGAACACGTCGCATCCGCGAAGAAACGCTGCAATGGCGGCCCGTTGCTGTGGGTGAAAGTCGTTCAGTCCCAGTCTGTCCGAAGCAGTATTGAAGGCTCCAACGAATTCTGCAGGTAATGCTGTCATTAGACGATCGTTGCCCACTCAAATGGATTCATTACACGAGCCGAAAAACTCGAATCAATGTCAAATTGTTGAAAAAGTGACGAACATTTCGCTCTCGCTAAAATGACATGGAAGACGCCATGATGACTAATGCATTATGCATGCCGCGCGACGTCACATGATTCTTGTGAAGCTTACGATTGGTCAGCTTAAAAATGAATTAATCATACTATTGCGAAGGTTGTTTCATGTGATTGGTCCAAGACGAACCTACATAATCATCACGGCATACCCGCATACCTGAAGCCCGCCCATTTTTTTCCAAAACTGGACGAAAAAGTAAAGAAAGACATTAAACCCGGAAGTTGCAGACCCAACAAGGCGGTCGTTCGACAGGCCACGCGGCGCGTATATCCCCCACACGTACGTACGTACACCCACACGCAGAACATAGTAGGCCTACATTTACTGCCTTATTCCATGATTACACCATGCGTACAGTCCGTACTCACGTGTGTGTGCTTGCTGGTTGTGTTAGTACCGAACCGTTCGTACGGACAAGGGTCGGTGGTACACGCACGGACAAGGGTCGGTGGTACACGCACGTAACCGCGTTGATTGTGGGTGCTAGGGCCCAATTATCTCCCTTCGACAAAAAGCCGAGAGACCGCATTGAACAAGGCTAACTGGATACTGAATGTAATGAGTTGAACTCTTCAGGGAATTCAATTCTGGCCTCTAGGCACCTTGTGTAAACTTGTGAGCAATTTTTGTCGAGTTGGATTTTTGGGTCAAAAACTGACTTTTTGGGTCTGAATTACATTCAGTATCCAGAGCCATTTTTGTCGATCTGGATTTTTGGGTCAAAAACTGACTTTTTCGATGATGCCGGCTATGGAAAACGTTGAAGTTTTGGGAACATTGTGTAAAAATGCAAAAAGTTTTGTTTCTCACTGGATACTGAATGTAATGAGTTGAACTCTTCAGGGAATTCAATTCTGGCCTCTAGGCACCTCGTGTAAACTTTTGAGCAATTTTTGTCGAGTTTGATTTTTGGGTCAAAAAGTGACTTTTTCGATGATGCCGGCTATGGAAAACGTTGAAGTTTTGGGAACATTTTGTAAAAAGCCAAAAAGTTTTGTTTCTCACTGGATACTGAATATAATGAGTTGAACTCTTCAGGGAAGTCAATTCTGGCCTCTAGGCACCTCGTGTAAACTTTTGAGCTCTTTTTGTCGAGTTGGATTTTTGGGTCAAAAACTGACTTTTTCGATGATGCCGGCTATGGAAAACGTTGAAGTTTTGGGAACATTTTGTAAAAAGCCAAAAAGTTTTGTTTCTCACTGGATACTGAATGTAATGAGTTGAACTCTTCAGGGAAGTCAATTCTGGCCTCTAGGCCACTCGTATGAACTTTTGAGCCATTTTTGTCGAGTTGGATTTTTGGGTCAAAAACTGACTTTTTCGATGATGCCGCCTATGGAAAACGTTGAAGTTTTGGGAACATTTTGTAAAAAGCCAAAAAGTTTTGTTTCTCACTGGATACTGAATGTAATGAGTTGAACTCTTCAGGGAAGTCAATTCTGGCCTCTAGGCACCTCGTGTAAACTTTCGAGCAATTTTTGTCAAGTTTGATTTTTGGGTCAAAAACTGACTGTTTCGATGATGCCAGCTATGGAAAACGTTGAAGTTTTGGGAACATTTTGTAAAAATGCAAAAAGTTTTGTTTCTCACTGGATACTGAATGTAATGAGTTGAACTCTTCAGGGAATTCAATTCTGGCCTCTAGGCACCTCGTGTAAACTTTTGAGCAATTTTTGTCGAGTTTGATTTTTGGGTCAAAAAGTGACTTTTTCGATGATGCCGGCTATGGAAAACGTTGAAGTTTTGGGAACATTTTGTAAAAAGCCAAAAAGTTTTGTTTCTCACTGGATACTGAATATAATGAGTTGAACTCTTCAGGGAAGTCAATTCTGGCCTCTAGGCACCTCGTGTAAACTTTTGAGCTCTTTTTGTCGAGTTGGATTTTTGGGTCAAAAACTGACTTTTTCGATGATGCCGGCTATGGAAAACGTTGAAGTTTTGGGAACATTTTGTAAAAAGCCAAAAAGTTTTGTTTCTCACTGGATACTGAATGTAATGAGTTGAACTCTTCAGGGAAGTCAATTCTGGCCTCTAGGCCACTCGTATGAACTTTTGAGCCATTTTTGTCGAGTTGGATTTTTGGGTCAAAAACTGACTTTTTCGATGATGCCGCCTATGGAAAACGTTGAAGTTTTGGGAACATTTTGTAAAAAGCCAAAAAGTTTTGTTTCTCACTGGATACTGAATGTAATGAGTTGAACTCTTCAGGGAAGTCAATTCTGGCCTCTAGGCACCTCGTGTAAACTTTTGAGCAATTTTTGTCAAGTTTGATTTTTGGGTCAAAAACTGACTGTTTCGATGATGCCAGCTATGGAAAACGTTGAAGTTTTGGGAACATTTTGTAAAAAGCCAAAAAGTTTTGTTTCTCACTGGATACTGAATGTAATGAGTTGAACTCTTCAGGGAAGTCAATTCTGGCCTCTAGGCACCTCGTGTAAACTTTTGAGCAATTTTTGTCGAGTTGGATTTTTGGGTCAAAAACTGACTTTTTCGATGATGCCGGCTATGGAAAACGTTGAAGTTTTGGGAACATTTTGTAAAAAGCCAAAAAGTTTGTTTCTCACTGGATACTGAATGTAATGAGTTGAACTCTTCAGGGAATTCAATTCTGGCCTCTAGGCACCTCGTGTAAACTTTTGAGCAATTTTTGTCGAGTTGGATTTTTGGGTCAAAAAGTGACTTTTTCGATGATGCCGGCTATGGAAAACGTTGAAGTTTTGGGAACATTTTGTAAAAAGCCAAAAAGTTTTGTTTCTCACTGGATACTGAATGTAATGAGTTGAACTCTTCAGGGAAGTCAATTCTGGCCTCTAGGCACCTCGTGTAAACTTTTGAGCAATTTTTGTCGCGTTGGATTTTTGGGTCAAAAACTGACTTTTTCGATGATGCCGGCTATGGAAAAAGTTGAAGTTTTCGGGGCATTTTGTAAAAAGCCAAAAAGTTTTGTTTTCTCACTGGATACTGAATGTAATGAGTTGAACTCTTCAGGGAAGTCAATTTTGGCCTCTAGGCCACTCGTATGAACTTTTGAGCCATTTTTGTCGATCTGGATTTTTGGGTCAAAAACTGACTTTTTCGATGATGCCGGCTATGGAAAACGTTGAAGTTTTGGGAACATTGGCCCTAGAGAGGACGAGAGAGAGCACACGGACATGGATATATGTGGTCAGCTTCGGCTAACCTTCGCCGAGCGTTTATTGCTCTTGATGATACAGTCCCATGTATCTTACATGTATTAACCAATACAATATTACCGTGTTTGCATTGTCTACTATTACACTGTATGTTGAGGCCCCGCAATGCAATAATTTGGTAATCAAATAACGATGACAATGAGTGTTGTAAACCACCAAACCATGCAATTAAGCATAAAGTTACAAGTATACTAAGCGCGGCAAGTTACACCAAATAAATTACACTGAGTCTTAATACAATGGTTATCAAGCTACAATAAACCACATATATGAACAACACTTACAGTTATATAAAATATATAGCAAAAGTGAACGGTGGCAATGAAAACTTTAGGATCAAGGGTTATAATCAAGATATAGAGTAATCAGAATATTAGGTGATTAGCTAGAATTAAGATTCTGGTGATTGGTTTTATACAAAATTAGTCGTTCTGATTTTCTAACCCCCCTAGTTCCACCTTGGGCGTGTCCCCGCCCCCCTCATTTCTGCCCCCTCCCCCGTCCTTCCAAAATACAGAAGGAGGCCAAGGGGAAGAATCCCCAAGTTGGGGAGAGGCAAGTTGTATTTAGAATGCAGGGATTGGCGGCCACAGGCCCAGAGAGGCCATCCCGGCGCACTAGTGAGTTTGCCTTTTATGTGGTCAGAGCTGAGATATGGGTCCCCGAGAGCAGGCCAAGCCCACGAGTAATGTGGGGGTCCCAGAGCAGCAGTATACGTGTACTGTGAGAACTGGGAGGGGTCTACTTAGCGGCATGCTTGAGATGTTGGGAGTACAAATGCCCCCTGGCGAGAAACAGATTGCAAAGCAATATCTGCATAAAAATATGCCTGGCATTAAAGCCTGCAGAAAAACTGTCGACCAGGAGGACTTCAGACAGTCCACAAGAAAACATGGCTGAACAAAATCCAGCCTCCACGAGGGAGGTGTGTACATGTCGGGATTACCAAATCCCACCTCACGTCACCTGAGGTATAAATTATGCCCAACAGACCCAGCCCAGAAGAAATGCGACAACTGACGCCCAGTCTGGACCTGTCTACATCTACCCCATCCCCTTCTTACTTGTCAATGACATTCATGTAAGATGTGCTCCAGCTCTAACTCTAGCCTCAAAGGGGTTACCTCCAACGTTCAGTGGCTACTCCCAAACATGGGGCTAACTAAAATTGTGTAAGCCCAGTACTAACTGGTTAAATGGTGGAGGGAGGGAAGGGTTTTATTTTGTCGTGTGTGAAGCTCGGCGAAAGAAAGCGGAAAAGGGAGAAAAACGCGCGAAACATTGCCAGCCTGCCTAGTTCCCCATCAGGGATTGGTTGAAAGTATGCTGGCTGCAGCAAACGGACCAATCAGATATCCCATACGATTCCTTGCCTACAAGAAGGCTGTTAGAATGTCCACTCACGCCCCCCTGTGCCAAAGGGGTTCTCCGGAGACGAGCACCGGAAAACCGTATTGGCCCTAGAGAGGACGAGAGAGAGCACACGGACATGGATATATGTGGTCAGCTTCGGCTAACCTTCGCCGAGCGTTTATTGCTCTTGATGATACAGTCCCATGTATCTTACATGTATTAACCAATACAATATTACCGTGTTTGCATTGTCTACTATTACACTGTATGTTGAGGCCCCGCAATGCAATAATTTGGTAATCAAATAACGATGACAATGAGTGTTGTAAACCACCAAACCATGCAATTAAGCATAAAGTTACAGGTATACTAAGCGCGGCAAGTTACACCAAATAAATTACACTGAGTCTTAATACAATGGTTATCAAGCTACAATAAACCACATATATGAACAACACTTACAGTTATATAAAATATATAGCAAAAGTGAACGGTGGCAATGAAAACTTTAGGATCAAGGGTTATAATCAAGATATAGAGTAATCAGAATATTAGGTGATTAGCTAGAATTAAGATTCTGGTGATTGGTTTTATACAAAATTAGTCGTTCTGATTTTCTAACCCCCCTAGTTCCACCTTGGGCGTGTCCCCGCCCCCCTCATTTCTGCCAAACAAGTTACGAATACAGGAACTTGCCAAACCCCCCCCCCCCCCCCCCCCCCGAGCAGTGAACCAATGTGCATAGCATGTTGACACCTAATATTTATTTGAATGGCTGGTTTTAGGACCACACCGAGGTGTTAACTGACCGGTGAGCTATAGATAACAACTTACGACGAGGGAGGATGGAGAAGGGCTGATGGGTGTGATGTAAAGAAGGCCAGGGCTGCCGAAATATTTTTGCAGAATTGTTGGCTTCCCAGGGAGGACAGATGGAGGCCGTCCCGCCAGTAGAGAGACTGCTGGCTAGAGTTGATATTACAGGAGTGCACGATCCCGTGGGCATTTCCCAAGTTTTTACACACCCTATGAGCATACTTATTCAGAGCGTTGACATTTCTCTTGCCAACACCCGGGCGCTCTTCTCCATAGTAGAACAGACGCAGGAGAATGTCCGACCAAACTATGCGTGTGTGAGGCAGCATGTGTCTTAACCCTTGTAAGCCCTCCTCCAACCTGCCTCGGATCTCTTTAACAGGAATTGAAAATAAATCGTTGGTCCCCAGGTGGATCACAATGGTGGTAGGAACCGGGGAGTGTTGGAGTTGTGCTCGGATAGAGGGGACCATCGATGATATTTTGGCACCCCGCACGCCCCGCCAAGTGAGCAGCCCCAATGATGGCTCGTTTAAGGCGTGTTCGCCGGCGCGGAAGACAATGCTGTCACCAACCACCCAGGTGCGTGTTGTACCTATGGAGTTAAGCAAAAACAAAAGCAGAACCGGGGATGCAAATGACATGTTACAGCTGGGGCAGCCCTGTGTGGGAGGGAGGGAGGACTTTGTCAGGCCGGATGTACAAATTACGGCTTGGGATTTCCAGCGGCCTAATAATTGGATCTGCGGGACCGGGGTTCCATTCAGAGCGGCGGAAGTGGCCGCCCAATGCGGAAGCTGTGGGGGCTAAAGCCCTGAGGGGGAAGGCCTAGGGCCACTAAGGATTTACGCAGCATTTGGCTGAACTGGTAGGTTGTTAGGGGTGTACCGTCTACATGAACAAAAAATGGGCCTGAAAGGTGGGGCGCAAGAGGAGGTAACTTGAAACCATGTTCACGGGGCAAGTGGGGGAGTGGTGATCCCTATGAAAACGCAGTTCAACAGAATCGCCCCGTTGATCAGTTTTGGAAAACCTGAGCCTGACCACCAGTACAGAGTGATCATTGCTTTCAAACCAGACGTCATGAAAGTTGAGGGTTCGGTCATGCCCGGCGGATTTGCTAGCAGTTGTTAGTTCCCCAACTCGGAAAAAACCGAAAAAGGCCAGTGAAAATGCGGCACAGAAAAGTGCAGCCTCAAGATCCGATGAGGTGATTGCACGCAGAATGTTGCATATTTTTTCGAGGAGTTCTGCCGTGATGGGGCGCCTAGTGTCGCAGCGGCGGCCCTGGCGGCGGCAACCCTCCCTCATTTTTCGAACGATGAAGCTGTCGGTGGGGTCGGGCCATCCGTTAATTTTATGTACATAAGCGGCCGCGGCTGTATACGTACCGATTGTGGAAGGGGCGAGGCCTTCTAGTGAGAGATGGGCAATAAAGGCTGCAATGTGGCCACATGGAGCTGGCCAGAGGGGTGGGAGGCCAGCATGATGCCGGAATTGGATGAACTGTTCCACGCCCTTCCTATATGTTCCCCAAGTACTACTCGCAAAGGATGCCCCCAGGAGTCGGAGGGCTTCCGTGTTTATAGCCTCCATAGAAATGGTGGGACTTCCAGCCCGTCTTTGGCTGCTGAGGGAGCGACCTCTCGAAATCGATTCATCTGTGAACGGGAGAGCGCGTCAGCGATGTTATTATGTATTCCCGAAATGTGTCTGGCCTTGAAGCTAACGTTGTCATGGAGGCACTGGAGGACAAAGAATCGGACCAGTTTCATGATCTTCCCACATTTTGATGACTGTTTGTTAATTATTGAAACCACTTCCTCATTGTCTGACCTGATAATTATTTTCTTCCCGGCAAGGGATTTCCCCCATAGTGTGAGAGCCACAACTACTGGGAAGAATTCTAGCCAAGCGATGGATGGGTTGTCATCCTTGACAGATTGAGGCCAAATCCCGGTAAACCATTGGCCCAGAAAGTACCCCCCAAATCCTATGCCCCCACTAGCGTCTGTGAAAAGTTGAAGATCTTCGTCTAGTGCCCAGTACTGGTCAGGAATTATTGTCCTCCCGTTAAAGCTACGCAGGAACACCTGCCACATGTTCAGGTCTTCCTTCGCGCCCTTTGAAAGCCTAATTAGGTGCCAAGGTTGCTTTACGTTTTTTGTGTCGTCGATCAGTCTCCTGAGGAAGGCTCGTCCAGGAGAGACGGCACGGCACACAAAGGATAGGGATCCAATGAGTGATTGGAGATTTCTGAGGGTTATTTTGGAGGGACGGATTGCCTCCTGAATCTTTTTGGTGATGTTGATAAGTTTCTCTGTGGGGATTGACACAGTTTGCGATATGGAATTAATTTCCACCCCAGGAATGTCAGTTGTGTGGAGGGAAGGACCGTTTTTTCGTTTGCTAGTGGCACCCCTAGTTCCCCACAAACTTGAATGAAGCAGTCCAACATGCTCTGGCATGAGAGGGGGCCACCTAAAGTTGCCCCCCCGACCATCAGGAAGTCGTCCACATAATGGCATATGTGTCCAGAACCTGATCGTCTATTCACGACCCACTCAATGAAAGAGGAAAACTTCTCAAAATATGCTGGAGCGCATGCTGCTCCCATCGGGAGTGTTTTGTCAACATAGATTCTGTCCCGCATTTTAATGCCCAATAAGCAAAAATCATCAGGATGGATTGGCAGAAGACGGAAGGCTGACTTAATATCGGCTTTGGCCATCAGGGCCCCCCTCCCCGAGCTTACCACTAAGCTAACTGCGTCATCAAAGGTGGTGTATTGTACTGAACATAATTGTTTGTCAATGCCGTCATTGACAGAGTCAGATTCGGGATAGGAGAGGTGGTGTATCAGCCTAAAGCTGCCAGGGTCTGTTTTGGGAACCAGACCTATGGGGGAAATTCTAAGGTTTTGAATTGGACTCGTTTCGAATGGGCCCGCCATGCGCCCCAGCTGGACCTCCTTATGTAATTTATCGAGTGCTATTTCAGGGTTTTTCCTAACGGAGGATAAATTCTTAGAGTCCCTAGCTATGCGGATGCCGTTGTAACCCAATTTGAACCCAGTTGTGAACCCAGAGCGTAGCGTATTTGCTACCTTTGTGTTGGGGTAATTATCTAGCCATGGTAGGAGACATTCTATAATCACTGGTGAATGCGCGAGGCAACATACGCAGTTGGGAGAGCTAGTACAAGGCTGATGAGGGGAAAGATGTGGGCTGAGCCCCCTAGGGACGAGTGGTATTTTTCTTGTTGGCAGGGGTTTTGCAAGCAGACGACCCATGTCCGGTTGAGAAGCAAGCGGAGCATTTGTGGGGGAATGGGCACTGTACCCTTGAGCAGCCCGGGGTCCGATTGAATGCAAAGCAGATGTTACTGGTGCGGGGGGATTGACGGGATGGCCAGCGAAAAGAATTGTAAGCTCGTTTGGGTGCGACGAGTGGGGGCCCCCCTTGCCCGCCTGCGCCTACGTACGAAGGCCCTGGGGCAGCAATGTAGAGCGCCCACAGCTCCCCATCAATGATGGACCATGCCCTAGATGGGTGAAATTGCTGGCGCATGCGAAACTGCCGGTCGTATTCCAACCAACCGCGGCCAGTGAAGCGTGCAGCCGCCATGCGAACCACGTGCATGTATTTAAGTAACTCCTGCAACCGCGCGGGGTGCGCACTGAGGAACACAGATGCAAAAACTAGGAATGCATCGGTCCATGCCAAAATGGAATTTATCTGCGGTTTTTTCTTTGCGTCAGTCACACGTAATTGGCCTGACTTATCCAATGTGAATGTGAGGTTGGGAGGTTGTGGGTTAGGTCCGTGGCGGTCCAAGAGAGTGTCGAGTTCTAGGAACTCGCTTTTTACAATTTTTTTCCTTGACCCCAGGTGATACCGTGTTCCCTAGGGGTTCACATATGGATAATAGGGGCCCCCCTCCCCACTCAGGGTTAATGGCAGTGGTGGTTGGGATGGTCTGGTTGGACAGAAAAGGAGCAGGTTGAGAACCCATCATGCTCAAAAGGGTTGTGAGCTTGGGGTAGCACAAACAGTAGCCATGTTGGCCATATCGGCACTGTACTCACCCGAGGTGGATGGGTTTTGGTACCCCCTGGCTGGCTGTCCAAGTTGGCCGGATGAGGTGGAAGACCCGGATATGGGTGTAGTCGAAGAATGTGCCACTGGAACGCCTTGAAAACCAGTGAAGTATGATGGGGCCATGCCACTGACGTAGGCCTGCTGGTAGAGGGATGCATGGCACTGGATGGGGCAGCACTCGGTGTGGGGATGGCCACTGGCGACGATGTAACCACGCCGGCAGGTGGGCTGGTGTATATGGGCGAAGGCCGTGCGAAAGCCGGCGGGGCGCCAGCAACGAACGCCGGCATCGCGGCAGTGGTGTAGGTCGCGGCCCCCAGCTGCAAATTGCCGGCGTGTGCGGCCGGTTCTTGGGCGGCTGGCCGTTGAAAGGAGCTGGAAGCCCCGCTCGAGTTCCCTGCCAGTGGTGGTGGTTGCTGGCTGGCCGGAATCTGGGGGTGGACCGGGCGACCGGCGGCGTTTACGGCCGTCGCGGTCACGCTGGTGGCTGCAGCGTGAGTGCGTGTGACCTCAGGTGGTATGACCTCCGCTCCCGACGACAGAGGGCGCTGTTCCTCGGGACCGTAGCCTGCAGCATCGCTGTTGGCGACCGATGGCGGGTTTAGCAAGGTCTGCATTGCTCTGGCTTGTGCTCGAGTTTGGCGAGGATGATGGCCTAGAGGACGTTTTTCCCGCTGTCCGCCGTCCCTTGGGTTCTTGCGCTTGCGGCCTCTGTTACCCGGCATAATGCGGGGTT
This sequence comes from Patiria miniata, assembly GCF_015706575.1. Lineage (NCBI taxonomy): Eukaryota > Metazoa > Echinodermata > Asteroidea > Valvatida > Asterinidae > Patiria > Patiria miniata. The sequence goes on from NW_024037068.1 coordinate 17,320,354, forward strand.
CTTGGGCGATTCGAAGAAGTCGAAAATTGTCGAAAGGTACGGAGGATTTTATTTTGTCGTGTGTGAAGCTCGGCGAAAGAAAGCGGAAAAGGGAGAAAAACGCGCGAAACATTGCCAGCCTGCCTAGTTCCCCATCAGGGATTGGTTGAAAGTATGCTGGCTGCAGCAAACGGACCAATCAGATATCCCATACGATTCCTTGCCTACAAGAAGGCTGTTAGAATGTCCACTCACGCCCCCCTGTGCCAAAGGGGTTCTCCGGAGACGAGCACCGGAAAACCGTATTGTGTAAAAATGCAAAAAGTTTTGTTTCTCACTGGATACTGAATGTAATGAGTTGAACTCTTCAGGGAATTCATTTCTGGCCTCTAGGCACCTCGTGTAAACTTTTGAGCAATTTTTGTCAAGTTGGATTTTTGGGTCAAAAACTGACTTTTTCGATGATGACGGCTATGGAAAAAGTTGAAGTTTTGGGGGCATTTTGTAAAAAGCCAAAAAGTTTTGTTTTCTCACTGGATACTGAATGTAATGAGTTGAACTCTTCAGGGAAGTCAATTCTGGCCTCTAGGCCACTCGTATGAACTTTTGAGCCATTTTTGTCGATCTGGATTTTTGGGTCAAAAACTGATTTTTCGATGATGCCGCCTATGGAAAACGTTGAAGTTTTGGGAACATTTTGTAAAAAGCCAAAAAGTTTTGTTTCTCACTGGATACTGAATGTAATGAGTTGAACTCTTCAGGGAATTCAATTCTGGCCTCTAGGCACCTCGTGTAAACTTTTGAGCAATTTTTGTCGAGTTGGATTTTGGGTCAAAAACTGACTTTTTCGATGATGCCGGCTATGGAAAACGTTGAAGTTTTGGAACATTTTGTAAAAAGCCAAAAAGTTTTGTTTCTCACTGGATACTGAATGTAATGAGTTGAACTCTTCAGGGAAGTCAATTCTGGCCTCTAGGCACTCGTATGAACTTTTGAGCCATTTTTGTCGATCTGGATTTTTGGGTCAAAAACTGACTTTTTCGATGATGCCGCCTATGGAAAACGTTGAAGTTTTGGGAACATTGTGTAAAAAGCCAAAAAGTTTTGTTTCTCACTGGATACTGAATGTAATGAGTTGAACTCTTCAGGGAAGTCAATTCTGGCCTCTAGGCACCTCGTGTAAACTTTTGAGCAATTTTTGTCGAGTTGGATTTTTGGGTCAAAAACTGACTTTTTCGATGATGCCGGCTATGGAAAACGTTGAAGTTTTGGGAACATTTTTGTAAAAAGCCAAAAAGTTTTGTTTCTCACTGGATACTGAATGTAATGAGTTGAACTCTTCAAGGAAGTCAATTCTGGCCTCTAGGCACCTCGTGTAAACTTTTGAGCAATTTTTGTTGAGTTGGATTTTTGGGTCAAAAATGACTTTTTCGATGATGCCGGCTATGGAAAACGTTGAAGTTTTGGGAACATTTTGTAAAAAGCCAAAAACGTTTTGTTTCTCACTGGATACTGAATGTAATGAGTTGAACTCTTCAGGGAAGTCAATTCTGGCCTCTAGGCACCTCGTGTAAACTTTTGAGCAATTTTTGTCAAGTTTGATTTTTGGGTCAAAAACTGACTGTTTCGATGATGCCAGCTATGGAAAACGTTGTAGTTTTGGGAACATTGTGTAAAAAGCCAAAAAGTTTTGTTTCTCACTAGATACTGAATGTAATGAGTTGAACTCTTCAGGGAATTCAATTCTGGCCTCTAGGCACCTCGTGTAAACTTTTGAGCAATTTTTGTCGAGTTGGATTTTTGGGTCAAAAAGTGACTGTTTCGATGATGCCGGCTAGGGAAAACGTTGAAGTTTTGGGAACATTTTGTAAAAAACCAAAAAGTTTTGTTTCTCACTGGATACTGAATATAATGAGTTGAACTCTTCAGGGAATTCAATTCTCGCCTCTAGGCACCTCGTGTAAACTTTTAAGCACTTTTTGTCAAGTTGGATTTTTGGGTCAAAAACTGACTTTTTCGATGATGCCGGCTATGGAAAACGTTGAAGTTTTGGGAACATTTTGTAAAAAGCCAAAAAGTTTTGTTTCTCACTGGATACTGAATGTAATGAGTTGAACTCTTCAGGGAATTCAATTCTGGCCTCTAGGCACCTCGTGTAAACTTTTGAGCAATTTTTGTCAAGTTGGATTTTTGGGTCAAAAACTGACTTTTTCGATGATGCCGGCTATGGAAAACGTTGAAGTTTTGGGAACATTGTGTAAAAAGCCGAAAAGTTTTGTTTCTCACTGGATACTGAATGTAATGAGTTGAACTCTTCAGGGAAGTCAATTCTGGCCTCTAGGCACCTCGTGTAAACTTTTGACCACTTTTTGTCGAGTTGGATTTTTGGGTCAAAAACTGACTTTTTCGATGATGCCGGCTATGGAAAACGTTGAAGTTTTGGGAACATTTTGTAAAAAGCCAAAAAGTTTTGTTTCTCACTGGATACTGAATATAATGAGTTGAACTCTTCAGGGAATTCAATTCTGGCCTCTAGGCACCTCGTGTAAACTGTTAAGCAATTTTTGTCAAGTTGGATTTTTGGGTCAAAAACTGACTTTTTCGATGATGCCGGCTATGGAAAACGTTGAAGTTTTGGGAACATTTTGTAAAAAGCCAAAAAGTTTTGTTTCTCACTGGATACTGAATGTAATGAGTTGAACTCTTCAGGGAAGTCAATTCTGGCCTCTAGGTACCTCGTGTAAACTTTTGAGCACTTTTTGTCGAGTTGGATTTTTGGGTCAAAAACTGACTTTTTCGATGATGCCGGCTATGGAAAACGTTGAAGTTTTGGGAACATTGTGTAAAAAGCCAAAAAGTTTTGTTTCTCACTGGATACTGAATGTAATGAGTTGAACTCTTCAGGGAAGTCAATTCTGGCCTCTAGGCACCTCGTGTAAACTTTTGAGCACTTTTTGTCGAGTTGGATTTTTGGGTCAAAAACTGACTTTTTTCGATGATGCCGGCTATGGAAAAAGTTGAAGTTTTGGGAACATTTTGTAAAAAGCCAAAAAGTTTTGTTTCTCACTGGATACTGAATGTAATGAGTTGAACTCTTCAGGGAAGTCAATTCTGGCCTCTAGGCACCTCGTGTAAACTTTTGAGCAATTTTGTCGAGTTGGATTTTTGGGTCAAAAACTGACTTTTTCGATGATGCCGGCTATGGAAAACGTTGAAGTTTTGGGAACATTTTTGTAAAAAGCCAAAAAGTTTTGTTTCTCACTGGATACTGAATGTAATGAGTTGAACTCTTCAAGGAAGTCAATTCTGGCCTCTAGGCACCTCGTGTAAACTTTTGAGCAATTTTTGTTGAGTTGGATTTTTGGGTCAAAAACTGACTTTTTCGATGATGCCGGCTATGGAAAAACGTTGAAGTTTTGGGAACATTTTGTAAAAAGCCAAAAACGTTGTTTTCTCACTGGATACTGAATGTAATGAGTTGAACTCTTCAGGGAAGTCAATTCTGGCCTCTAGGCACCTCGTGTAAACTTTTGAGCAATTTTTGTCCAGTTTGATTTTTGGGTCAAAAACTGACTGTTTCGATGATGCCAGCTATGGAAAACGTTGTAGTTTTGGAACATTGTGTAAAAAGCCAAAAAGTTTTGTTTCTCACTAGATACTGAATGTAATGAGTTGAACTCTTCAGGGAATTCAATTCTGGCCTCTAGGCACCTCGTGTAAACTTTTGAGCAATTTTTGTCGAGTTGGATTTTTTGGTCAAAAAGTGACTGTTTCGATGATGCCGGCTATGGAAAACGTTGAAGTTTTGGGAACATTTTGTAAAAAACCAAAAGTTTTGTTTCTCACTGGATACTGAATATAATGAGTTGAACTCTTCAGGGAATTCAATTCTCGCCTCTAGGCACCTCGTGTAAACTTTTAAGCACTTTTTGTCAAGTTGGATTTTTGGGTCAAAAACTGACTTTTTCGATGATGCCGGCTATGGAAAACGTTGAAGTTTTGGGAACATTTTGTAAAAAGCCAAAAAGTTTTGTTTCTCACTGGATACTGAATGTAATGAGTTGAACTCTTCAGGGAATTCAATTCTGGCCTCTAGGCACCTCGTGTAAACTTTTGAGCAATTTTTGTCAAGTTGGATTTTTGGGTCAAAAACTGACTTTTTCGATGATGCCGGCTATGGAAAACGTTGAAGTTTTGGGAACATTGTGTAAAAAGCCGAAAAGTTTTGTTTCTCACTGGATACTGAATGTAATGAGTTGAACTCTTCAGGGAAGTCAATTCTGGCCTCTAGGCACCTCGTGTAAACTTTTGAGCACTTTTGTCGAGTTGGATTTTTGGGTCAAAAACTGACTTTTTCGATGATGCCGGCTATGGAAAACGTTGAAGTTTTGGGAACATTGTGTAAAAAGCCAAAAAGTTTTGTTTCTCACTGGATACTGAATATAATGAGTTGAACTCTTCAGGGAATTCAATTCTGGCCTCTAGGCACCTCGTGTAAACTGTTAAGCAATTTTTGTCAAGTTGGATTTTTGGGTCAAAAACTGACTTTTTCGATGATGCCGGCTATGGAAAACGTTGAAGTTTTGGGAACATTTTGTAAAAAGCCAAAAAGTTTTGTTTCTCACTGGATACTGAATGTAATGAGTTGAACTCTTCAGGGAAGTCAATTCTGGCCTCTAGGTACCTCGTGTAAACTTTTGAGCACTTTTTGTCGAGTTGGATTTTTGGGTCAAAAACTGACTTTTTCGATGATGCCGGCTATGGAAAACGTTGAAGTTTTGGGAACATTGTGTAAAAAGCCAAAAAGTTTTGTTTCTCACTGGATACTGAATGTAATGAGTTGAACTCTTCAGGGAAGTCAATTCTGGCCTCTAGGCACCTCGTGTAAACTTTTGAGCACTTTTTGTCGAGTTGGATTTTTGGGTCAAAAACTGACTTTTTTCGATGATGCCGGCTATGGAAAAAGTTGAAGTTTTGGGAACATTTTGTAAAAAGCCAAAAAAGTTTTGTTTCTCACTGGATACTGAATGTAATGAGTTGAACTCTTCAGGGAAGTCAATTCTGGCCTCTAGGCACCTCGTGTAAACTTTTGAGCAATTTTTGTCAAGTTGGATTTTTGGGTCAAAAACTGACTTTTTCGATGATGCCGGCTATGGAAAAAGTTGAAGTTTGGGGGCATTTTGTAAAAAGCCAAAAAGTTTGTTTCTCACTGGATACTGAATATAATGAGTTGAACTCTTCAGGAATTCAATTCTGCCTCTAGGCACCTCGTGTAAACTGTTAAGCAATTTTTGTCAAGTTGGATTTTTGGGTCAAAAACTGACTTTTCGATGATGCCGGCTATGGAAAACGTTGAAGTTTTGGGAACATTGTGTAAAAGCCAAAAAGTTTTGTTTCTCACTGGATACTGAATGTAATGAGTTGAACTCTTCAGGGAAGTCAATTCTGGCCTCTAGGCACCTCGTGTAAACTTTTGACCACTTTTTTGTCGAGTTGGATTTTTGGGTCAAAAACTGACTTTTTCGATGATGCCGGCTATGGAAAACGTTGAAGTTTTTGGGAACATTGTGTAAAAAGCCAAAAAGTTTTGTTTTCTCACTGGATACTGAATGTAATGAGTTGAACTCTTCAGGGAATTCAATTCTGGCCTCTAGCACCTCGTGTAAACTTTTGAGCACTTTGTCGAGTTGGATTTTTGGGTCAAAAACTGACTTTTTCGATGATGCCGGCTATGGAAAACGTTGAAGTTTTGGAAACATTTGTAAAAAGCCAAAAAGTTTTGTTTCTCACTGGATACTGAAATAATGAGTTGAACTCTTCAGGGAATTCAATTCTCGCCTCTAGGCACCTCGTGTAAACTTTAAGCAATTTTTGTCAAGTTGGATTTTTGGGTCAAAAACTGACTTTTTCGATGATGCCGGCTATGGAAAACGTTGAAGTTTTGGGAACATTTTGTAAAAGCCAAAAAGTTTTGTTTCTCACTGGATACTGAATGTAATGAGTTGAACTCTTCAGGGAAGTCAATTCTGGCCTCTAGGCACCTCGTGTAAACTTTTGAGCAATTTTTGTCAAGTTGGATTTTTGGGTCAAAAACTGACTTTTCGATGATGCGGCTATGGAAAAAGTTGAAGTTTTGGGGGCATTTTGTAAAAAGCCAAAAAGTTTTGTTTCTCACTGGATACTGAATATAATGAGTTGAACTCTTCAGGGAATTCAATTCTGGCCTCTAGGCACCTCGTGTAAACTGTTAAGCAATTTTGTCGAGTTGGATTTTTGGGTCAAAAACTGACTTTTTCGATGATGCCGGCTATGGAAAACGTTGAAGTTTTGGGAACATTGTGTAAAAGCCAAAAAGTTTTGTTTCTCACTGGATACTGAATGTAATGAGTTGAACTCTTCAGGGAAGTCAATTCTGGCCTCTAGGCACCTCGTGTAAACTTTTGACCACTTTTTGTCGAGTTGGATTTTTGGGTCAAAAACTGACTTTTTCGATGATGCCGGCTATGGAAAACGTTGAAGTTTTGGGGGCATGTTGTAAAAAGCCAAAAAGTTTTGTTTCTCACTGGATACTGAATATAATGAGTTGAACTCTTCAGGGAATTCAATTCTCGCCTCTAGGCACCTCGTGTGTAAACTGTTAAGCAATTTTTGTCAAGTTGGATTTTTGGGTCAAAAACTGACTTTTTCGATGATGCCGGCTATGAAAACGTTGAAGTTTTGGGAACATTGTGTAAAAAGCCAAAAAGTTTTGTTTCTCACTGGATACTGAATGTAATGAGTTGAACTCTTCAGGGAAGTCAATTCTGGCCTCTAGGCACCTCGTGTAAACTTTTGACCACTTTTTGTCGATGGATTTTTGGGTCAAAAACTGACTTTTTCGATGATGCCGGCTATGGAAAACGTTGAAGTTTTGGGAACATGTGTAAAAAGCCAAAAAGTTTTGTTTTCTCACTGGATACTGAATGTAATGAGTTGAACTCTTCAGGGAATTCAATTCTGGCCTCTAGGCACCTCGTGTAAACTTTTGAGCAATTTTTGTCGAGTTGGATTTTTGTCAAAAACTGACTTTTTCGATGATGCCGGCTATGGAAAACGTTGAAGTTTTGGGAACATTTGTAAAAAGCCAAAAGTTTTGTTTCTCACTGGATACTGAATATAATGAGTTGAACTCTTCAGGGAATTCAATTCTGGCCTCTAGGCACCTCGTGTAAACTTTTGAGCAATTTTGTCAAGTTGGATTTTTGGGTCAAAAACTGACTTTTTCGATGATGCCGGCTATGGAAAACGTTGAAGTTTTGGGAACATTTTGTAAAAAGCCAAAAAGTTTGTTTCTCACTGGATACTGAATGTAATGAGTTGAACTCTTCAGGGAAGTCAATTCTGGCCTCTAGGCACCTCGTGTAAACTTTTGAGCAATTTTGTCAAGTTGGATTTTGGGTCAAAAACTGACTTTTTCGATGATGCCGGCTATGGAAAAAGTTGAAGTTTTGGGGGCATTTTGTAAAAAGCCAAAAAGTTTTGTTTCTCACTGGATACTGAATGTAATGAGTTGAACTCTTCAGGGAATTCAATTCTGGCCTCTAGGCACCTCGTGTAAACTTTGAGCAATTTTTGTCAAGTTGGATTTTGGGTCAAAAACTGACTTTTTCGATGATGCCGGCTATGGAAAACGTTGAAGTTTTGGGAACATTGTGTAAAAAGCCAAAAAGTTTTGTTTCTCACTGGATACTGAATGTAATGAGTTGAACTCTTCAGGGAAGTCAATTCTGGCCTCTAGGCACCTCGTGTAAACTTTTGAGCACTTTTTGTCGAGTTGGATTTTTGGGTCAAAAACTGACTTTTTCGATGATGCCGGCTATGGAAAACGTTGAAGTTTTGGGGAGCATTGTGTAAAAAGCCAAAAAGTTTTGTTTCTCACTGGATACTGAATGTAATGAGTTGAACTCTTCAGGGAATTCAATTCTGGCCTCTAGGCACCTCGTGTAAACTTTTGAGCACTTTTGTCGAGTTGGATTTTTGGGTCAAAAACTGACTTTTTCGATGATGCCGGCTATGGAAAACGTTGAAGTTTTGGGAACATTTTGTAAAAAGCCAAAAAGTTTTGTTTCTCACTGGATACTGAATATAATGAGTTGAACTCTTCAGGAATTCAATTCTGGCCTCTAGGCACCTCGTGTAAACTTTTGAGCAATTTTTGTCAAGTTGGATTTTTGGGTCAAAAACTGACTTTTTCGATGATGCCGGCTATGGAAAACGTTGAAGTTTTGGGAACATTTTGTAAAAAGCCAAAAAGTTTTGTTTCTCACTGGATACTGAATGTAATGAGTTGAACTCTTCAGGGAAGTCAATTCTGGCCTCTAGGCACCTCGTGTAAACTTTTGAGCACTTTTGTCGAGTTGGATTTTTGGGTCAAAAACTGACTTTTTCGATGATGCCGGCTATGGAAAACGTTGAAGTTTTGGGAACATTTGTAAAAAGCCAAAAAGTTTTGTTTCTCACTGGATACTGAATGTAATGAGTTGAACTCTTCAGGGAAGTCAATTCTGGCCTCTAGGCACCTCGTGTAAACTTTTGAGCAATTTTTGTCAAGTTGGATTTTTGGGTCAAAAACTGACTTTTTCGATGATGCCGGCTATGGAAAAAGTTGAAGTTTTGGGGGCATTTTGTAAAAAGCCAAAAAGTTTTGTTTTTCACTGGATACTGAATGTAATGAGTTGAACTCTTCAGGGAATTCAATTCTGGCCTCTAGGCACCTCGTGTAAACTGTTAAGCAATTTTTGTCGAGTTGGATTTTTGGGTCAAAAACTGACTTTTTCGATGATGCCGGCTATGGAAAACGTTGAAGTTTTGGGAACATTTGTAAAAAGCCAAAAAGTTTTGTTTCTCACTGGATACTGAATGTAATGAGTTGAACTCTTCAGGGAAGTCAATTCTGGCCTCTAGGCACCTCGTGTAAACTTTTGAGCACTTTTTGTCGAGTTGGATTTTTGGGTCAAAAACTGACTTTTTCGATGATGCCGGCTATGGAAAACGTTGAAGTTTTGGGAACATTTGTAAAAAGCCAAAAAGTTTTGTTTTCTCACTGGATACTGAATGTAATGAGTTGAACTCTTCAGGGAATTCAATTCTGGCCTCTAGGCACCTCGTGTAAACTTTTGAGCACTTTTTGTCGAGTTGGATTTTTGGGTCAAAAACTGACTTTTTCGATGATGCCGGCTATGGAAAACGTTGAAGTTTTGGGAACATTTTGTAAAAAGCCAAAAAGTTTTGTTTCTCACTGGATACTGAATGTAATGAGTTGAACTCTTCAGGAATTCAATTCTGGCCTCTAGGCACCTCGTGTAAACTTTTGAGCAATTTTTGTCAAGTTGGATTTTTGGGTCAAAAACTGACTTTTTCGATGATGCCGGCTATGGAAAACGTTGAAGTTTTGGGAACATTTTGAAAAGCCAAAAAGTTTTGTTTCTCACTGGATACTGAATGTAATGAGTTGAACTCTTCAGGGAAGTCAATTCTGGCCTCTAGGCACCTCGTGTAAACTTTTGAGCAATTTTTGTCAAGTTGGATTTTTGGGTCAAAAACTGACTTTTTCGATGATGCCGGCTATGGAAAAGTTGAAGTTTTGGGGCATTTTGTAAAAAGCCAAAAAGTTTGTTTCTCACTGGATACTGAATGTAATGAGTTGAACTCTTCAGGGAATTCAATTCTGGCCTCTAGGCACCTCGTGTAAACTTTTGAGCAATTTTTGTCGAGTTGGATTTTTGGGTCAAAAACTGACTTTTTCGATGATGCCGGCTATGGAAAACGTTGAAGTTTTGGGAACATTTTGTAAAAAGCCAAAAAGTTTTTTTCTCACTGGATACTGAATGTAATGAGTTGAACTCTTCAGGGAAGTCAATTCTGGCCTCTAGGCACCTCGTGTAAACTTTTGAGCACTTTTTGTCGAGTTGGATTTTTGGGTCAAAAACTGACTTTTTCGATGATGCCGGCTATGGAAAACGTTGAAGTTTTGGGAACATTTTGTAAAAAGCCAAAAAGTTTTGTTTTCTCACTGGATACTGAATGTAATGAGTTGAACTCTTCAGGGAATTCAATTCTGGCCTCTAGGCACCTCGTGTAAACTTTTGAGCAATTTTTGTCGAGTTGGATTTTTGGGTCAAAAACTGACTTTTTCGATGATGCCGGCTATGGAAAACGTTGAAGTTTTGGGAACATTTTGTAAAAAGCCAAAAAGTTTTGTTTCTCACTGGATACTGAATGTAATGAGTTGAACTCTTCAGGGAATTCAATTCTGGCCTCTAGGCACCTCGTGTAAACTTTTGAGCAATTTTGTCAAGTTGGATTTTTGGGTCAAAAACTGACTTTTTCGATGATGCCGGCTATGGAAAACGTTGAAGTTTTGGGAACATTTTGTAAAAAGCCAAAAAGTTTTGTTTCTCACTGGATACTGAATGTAATGAGTTGAACTCTTCAGGGAATTCAATTCTGGCCTCTAGCACCTCGTGTAAACTTTTGAGCAATTTTTGTCAAGTTGGATTTTGGGTCAAAAACTGACTTTTTCGATGATGCCGGCTATGGAAAACGTTGAAGTTTTGGGAACATTTTGTAAAAAGCCAAAAAGTTTTGTTTCTCACTGGATACTGAATGTAATGAGTTGAACTCTTCAGGGAATCAATTCTGGCCTCTAGGCACCTCGTGTAAACTTTTGAGCACTTTTTGTCGAGTTGGATTTTTGGGTCAAAAACTGACTTTTTCGATGATGCCGGCTATGGAAAACGTTGAAGTTTTGGGAACATTTGTAAAAAGCCAAAAAGTTTTGTTTCTCACTGGATACTGAATGTAATGAGTTGAACTCTTCAGGGAATTCAATTCTGGCCTCTAGGCACCTCGTGTAAACTTTTGAGCACTTTTTGTCGAGTTGGATTTTTGGGTCAAAAACTGACTTTTTCGATGATGCCGGCTATGGAAAACGTTGAAGTTTTGGAACATTTGTAAAAGCCAAAAAGTTTTGTTTCTCACTGGATACTGAATGTAATGAGTTGAACTCTTCAGGGAATTCAATTCTGGCCTCTAGGCACCTCGTGTAAACTTTTGAGCAATTTTTGTCGAGTTGGATTTTTGGGTCAAAAACTGACTTTTTCGATGATGCCGGCTATGGAAAACTTGAAGTTTTGGGGATATTTTGTAAAAAGCCAAAAAGTTTTGTTTCTCACTGGATACTGAATGTAATGAGTTGAACTCTTCAGGGAATTCAATTCTGGCCTCTAGGCACCTCGTGTAAACTTTTGAGCAATTTTTGTCGAGTTGGATTTTTGGGTCAAAAACTGACTTTTTCGATGATGCCGGCTATGGAAAACGTTGAAGTTTTGGGAACATTTTGTAAAAAGCCAAAAAGTTTTGTTTCTCACTGGATACTGAATGTAATGAGTTGAACTCTTCAGGGAATTCAATTCTGGCCTCTAGGCACCTCGTGTAAACTTTTGAGCAATTTTTGTCAAGTTGGATTTTTGGGTCAAAAACTGACTTTTTCGATGATGCCGGCTATGGAAAACGTTGAAGTTTTGGGAACATTTTGTAAAAAGCCAAAAAGTTTTGTTTCTCACTGGATACTGAATGTAATGAGTTGAACTCTTCAGGGAATTCAATTCTGGCCTCTAGGCACCTCGTGTAAACTTTTGAGCAATTTTTGTCAAGTTGGATTTTTGGGTCAAAAACTGACTTTTTCGATGATGCCGGCTATGGAAAAAGTTGAAGTTTTTGGGCATTTTGTAAAAAGCCAAAAAGTTTTGTTTCTCACTGGATACTGAATGTAATGAGTTGAACTCTTCAGGGAATTCAATTCTGGCCTCTAGGCACCTCGTGTAAACTTTTGAGCAATTTTTGTCAAGTTGGATTTTTGGGTCAAAAACTGACTTTTTCGATGATGCCGGCTATGGAAAACGTTGAAGTTTTGGGAACATTTGTAAAAAGCCAAAAAGTTTTGTTTCTCACTGGATACTGAATGTAATGAGTTGAACTCTTCAGGGAAGTCAATTCTGGCCTCTAGGCACCTCGTGTAAACTTTTGAGCAATTTTTGTCGAGTTGGATTTTTGGGTCAAAAACTGACTTTTTCGATGATGCCGGCTATGGAAAACGTTGAAGTTTTGGGAACATTGTGTAAAAAGCCAAAAAGTTTTGTTTTCTCACTGGATACTGAATGTAATGAGTTGAACTCTTCAGGGAATTCAATTCTGGCCTCTAGGCACCTCGTGTAAACTTTTGAGCATTTTTGTCGAGTTGGATTTTTGGGTCAAAAACTGACTTTTTCGATGATGCCGGCTATGGAAAACGTTGAAGTTTTGGGAACATTTTGTAAAAAGCCAAAAAGTTTTGTTTCTCACTGGATACTGAATGTAATGAGTTGAACTCTTCAGGGAATTCAATTCTGGCCTCTAGGCACCTCGTGTAAACTTTTGAGCAATTTTTGTCAAGTTGGATTTTTGGGTCAAAAACTGACTTTTTCGATGATGCCGGCTATGGAAAACGTTGAAGTTTTGGGAACATTTTGTAAAAAGCCAAAAAGTTTTGTTTCTCACTGGATACTGAATGTAATGAGTTGAACTCTTCAGGGAATTCAATTCTGGCCTCTAGGCACCTCGTGTAAACTTTTGAGCAATTTTTGTCAAGTTGGATTTTTGGGTCAAAAACTGACTTTTTCGATGATGCCGGCTATGGAAAACGTTGAAGTTTTGGGAACATTTTGTAAAAAGCCAAAAAGTTTTGTTTCTCACTGGATACTGAATGTAATGAGTTGAACTCTTCAGGGAAGTCAATTCTGGCCTCTAGGCACCTCGTGTAACTTTTGAGCAATTTTTGTCGAGTTGGATTTTTGGGTCAAAAACTGACTTTTTCGATGATGCCGGCTATGGAAAACGTTGAAGTTTTGGGAACATTTTGTAAAAAGCCAAAAAGTTTTGTTTCTCACTGGATACTGAATGTAATGAGTTGAACTCTTCAGGGAATTCAATTCTGGCCTCTAGGCACCTCGTGTAAACTTTTGAGCAATTTTTGTCAAGTTGGATTTTTGGGTCAAAAACTGACTTTTTCGATGATGCCGGCTATGGAAAACGTTGAAGTTTTGGGAACATTTTGTAAAAAGCCAAAAAGTTTTGTTTCTCACTGGATACTGAATGTAATGAGTTGAACTCTTCAGGAATTCAATTCTGGCCTCTAGGCACCTCGTGTAAACTTTTGAGCATTTTTGTCGAGTTGGATTTTTGGGTCAAAAACTGACTTTTTCGATGATGCCGGCTATGGAAAACGTTGAAGTTTTGGGGGCATTTTGTAAAAAGCCAAAAAGTTTTGTTTCTCACTGGATACTGAATGTAATGAGTTGAACTCTTCAGGGAATTCAATTCTGGCCTCTAGGCACCTCGTGTAAACTTTTGAGCAATTTTTGTCAAGTTGGATTTTTGGGTCAAAAACTGACTTTTTTCGATGATGCCGGCTATGGAAAACGTTGAAGTTTTGGGAACATTTTGTAAAAAGCCAAAAAGTTTTGTTTCTCACTGGATACTGAATGTAATGAGTTGAACTCTTCAGGGAATTCAATTCTGGCCTCTAGGCACCTCGTGTAAACTTTTGAGCAATTTTTGTCAAGTTGGATTTTTTGGTCAAAAACTGACTTTTTCGATGATGCCGGCTATGGAAAACGTTGAAGTTTTGGGGGCATTTTGTAAAAAGCCAAAAAGTTTTGTTTCTCACTGGATACTGAATGTAATGAGTTGAACTCTTCAGGGAATTCAATTCTGGCCTCTAGGCACCTCGTGTAAACTTTTGAGCAATTTTTGTCAAGTTGGATTTTTGGGTCAAAAACTGACTTTTTCGATGATGCCGGCTATGGAAAACGTTGAAGTTTTGGGAACATTTTGTAAAAAGCCAAAAAGTTTTGTTTCTCACTGGATACTGAATGTAATGAGTTGAACTCTTCAGGGAAGTCAATTCTGGCCTCTAGGCACCTCGTGTAAACTTTTGACCATTTTTGTCGAGTTGGATTTTTGGGTCAAAAACTGACTTTTTCGATGATGCCGGCTATGGAAAACGTTGAAGTTTTGGGAACATTTGTAAAAAGCCAAAAAGTTTTGTTTTCTCACTGGATACTGAATGTAATGAGTTGAACTCTTCAGGGAATTCAATTCTGGCCTCTAGGCACCTCGTGTAAACTTTTGAGCATTTTTGTCGAGTTGGATTTTTGGGTCAAAAACTGACTTTTTCGATGATGCCGGCTATGGAAAACGTTGAAGTTTTGGGAACATTTTGTAAAAAGCCAAAAGTTTTGTTTCTCACTGGATACTGAATGTAATGAGTTGAACTCTTCAGGGAATTCAATTCTGGCCTCTAGGCACCTCGTGTAAACTTTTGAGCAATTTTTGTCAAGTTGGATTTTTGGGTCAAAAACTGACTTTTTCGATGATGCCGGCTATGGAAAACGTTGAAGTTTTGGGAACATTTTGTAAAAAGCCAAAAAGTTTTGTTTCTCACTGGATACTGAATGTAATGAGTTGAACTCTTCAGGGAATTCAATTCTGGCCTCTAGGCACCTCGTGTAAACTTTTAAGCAATTTTTGTCAAGTTGGATTTTTGGGTCAAAAACTGACTTTTTCGATGATGCCGGCTATGGAAAACGTTGAAGTTTTGGGAACATTTTGTAAAAAGCCAAAAAGTTTTGTTTCTCACTGGATACTGAATGTAATGAGTTGAACTCTTCAGGGAATTCAATTCTGGCCTCTAGGCACCTCGTGTAAACTTTTGAGCACTTTTTGTCGAGTTGGATTTTTGGGTCAAAAACTGACTTTTTCGATGATGCCGGCTATGGAAAACGTTGAAGTTTTGGGAACATTTTGTAAAAAGCCAAAAAGTTTTGTTTCTCACTGGATACTGAATGTAATGAGTTGAACTCTTCAGGGAATTCAATTCTGGCCTCTAGGCACCTCGTGTAAACTTTTGAGCAATTTTTGTCGAGTTGGATTTTTGGGTCAAAAACTGACTTTTTCGATGATGCCGGCTATGGAAAACGTTGAAGTTTTGGGAACATTTTGTAAAAAGCCAAAAAGTTTTGTTTCTCACTGGATACTGAATGTAATGAGTTGAACTCTTCAGGGAATTCAATTCTGGCCTCTAGGCACCTCGTGTAAACTTTTGAGCATTTTTGTCGAGTTGGATTTTTGGGTCAAAAACTGACTTTTTCGATGATGCCGGCTATGGAAAACGTTGAAGTTTTGGGGACATTTTGTAAAAAGCCAAAAAGTTTTGTTTCTCACTGGATACTGAATGTAATGAGTTGAACTCTTCAGGGAATTCAATTCTGGCCTCTAGGCACCTCGTGTAAACTTTTGAGCAATTTTGTCGAGTTGGATTTTTGGGTCAAAAACTGACTTTTTCGATGATGCCGGCTATGGAAAACGTTGAAGTTTTGGGGACATTTTGTAAAAAGCCAAAAAGTTTTGTTTCTCACTGGATACTGAATGTAATGAGTTGAACTTTCAGGGAAGTCAATTCTGGCCTCTAGGCACCTCGTGTAAACTTTTGAGCAATTTTTGTCAAGTTGGATTTTTGGGTCAAAAACTGACTTTTTCGATGATGCCGGCTATGGAAAACGTTGAAGTTTTGGGAACATTTTGTAAAAAGCCAAAAAGTTTTGTTTCTCACTGGATACTGAATATAATGAGTTGAACTCTTCAGGGAATTCAATTCTGGCCTCTAGGCACCTCGTGTAAACTTTTAGCAATTTTTGTCAAGTTGGATTTTTGGGTCAAAAACTGACTTTTTCGATGATGCCGGCTATGGAAAACGTTGAAGTTTTGGGAACATTTTGTAAAAAGCCAAAAAGTTTTGTTTCTCACTGGATACTGAATGTAATGAGTTGAACTCTTCAGGGAATTCAATTCTGGCCTCTAGGCACCTCGTGTAAACTTTAAGCAATTTTTGTCAAGTTGGATTTTTGGGTCAAAAACTGACTTTTTCGATGATGCCGGCTATGGAAAACGTTGAAGTTTTGGGAACATTTTGTAAAAAGCCAAAAAGTTTTGTTTCTCACTGGATACTGAATGTAATGAGTTGAACTCTTCAGGGAATTCAATTCTGGCCTCTAGGCACCTCGTGTAAACTTTGAGCAATTTTTGTCAAGTTGGATTTTTGGGTCAAAAACTGACTTTTTCGATGATGCCGGCTATGGAAAACGTTGAAGTTTTGGGAACATTTTGTAAAAAGCCAAAAAGTTTTGTTTCTCACTGGATACTGAATGTAATGAGTTGAACTCTTCAGGGAATTCAATTCTGGCCTCTAGGCACCTCGTGTAAACTTTTGAGCATTTTTGTCGAGTTGGATTTTTGGGTCAAAAACTGACTTTTTCGATGATGCCGGCTATGGAAAACGTTGAAGTTTTGGGAACATTTTGTAAAAAGCCAAAAAGTTTTGTTTCTCACTGGATACTGAATGTAATGAGTTGAACTCTTCAGGGAAGTCAATTCTGGCCTCTAGGCACCTCGTGTAAACTTTTGAGCAATTTTTGTCGAGTTGGATTTTTGGGTCAAAAACTGACTTTTTCGATGATGCCGGCTATGGAAAACGTTGAAGTTTTGGGAACATTTTGTAAAAAGCCAAAAAGTTTTGTTTCTCACTGGATACTGAATGTAATGAGTTGAACTCTTCAGGGAAGTCAATTCTGGCCTCTAGGCACCTCGTGTAAACTTTTGAGCAATTTTTGTCGAGTTGGATTTTTGGGTCAAAACTGACTTTTTCGATGATGCCGGCTATGGAAAACGTTGAAGTTTGGGGACATTTTGTAAAAAGCCAAAAAGTTTGTTTCTCACTGGATACTGAATGTAATGAGTTGAACTCTTCAGGGAATTCAATTCTGGCCTCTAGGCACCTCGTGTAAACTTTTGAGCAATTTTTGTCGAGTTGGATTTTTGGGTCAAAAACTGACTTTTTCGATGATGCCGGCTATGGAAAACGTTGAAGTTTTGGGGACATTTTGTAAAAAGCCAAAAAGTTTTGTTTCTCACTGGATACTGAATGTAATGAGTTGAACTCTTCAGGAAGTCAATTCTGGCCTCTAGGCACCTCGTGTAAACTTTTAAGCAATTTTTGTCAAGTTGGATTTTTGGGTCAAAAACTGACTTTTTCGATGATGCCGGCTATGGAAAACGTTGAAGTTTTGGGAACATTTTGTAAAAAGCCAAAAAGTTTGTTTCTCACTGGATACTGAATATAATGAGTTGAACTCTTCAGGGAATTCAATTCTGGCCTCTAGGCACCTCGTGTAAACTTTTAAGCAATTTTTGTCAAGTTGGATTTTTGGGTCAAAAACTGACTTTTTCGATGATGCCGGCTATGGAAAACGTTGAAGTTTTGGGAACATTTTGTAAAAAGCCAAAAAGTTTTGTTTCTCACTGGATACTGAATGTAATGAGTTGAACTCTTCAGGGAATTCAATTCTGGCCTCTAGGCACCTCGTGTAAACTTTTGAGCAATTTTTGTCAAGTTGGATTTTTGGGTCAAAAACTGACTTTTTCGATGATGCCGGCTATGGAAAACGTTGAAGTTTTGGGAACATTTTGTAAAAAGCCAAAAAGTTTTGTTTCTCACTGGATACTGAATGTAATGAGTTGAACTCTTCAGGGAAGTCAATTCTGGCCTCTAGGCACCTCGTGTAAACTTTTGAGCACTTTTTGTCGAGTTGGATTTTTGGTCAAAAACTGACTTTTTCGATGATGCCGGCTATGGAAAACGTTGAAGTTTTGGGAACATTTTGTAAAAAGCCAAAAAGTTTTGTTTCTCACTGGATACTGAATGTAATGAGTTGAACTCTTCAGGGAAGTCAATTCTGGCCTCTAGGCACCTCGTGTAAACTTTTGAGCATTTTTGTCGAGTTGGATTTTTGGGTCAAAAACTGACTTTTTCGATGATGCCGGCTATGGAAAACGTTGAAGTTTTGGGAACATTTTGTAAAAAGCCAAAAAGTTTTGTTTCTCACTGGATACTGAATGTAATGAGTTGAACTCTTCAGGGAATTCAATTCTGGCCTCTAGGCACCTCGTGTAAACTTTTGAGCAATTTTTGTCGAGTTGGATTTTTGGGTCAAAAACTGACTTTTTCGATGATGCCGGCTATGGAAAACGTTGAAGTTTTGGGAACATTTTGTAAAAGCCAAAAAGTTTTGTTTCTCACTGGATACTGAATGTAATGAGTTGAACTCTTCAGGGAAGTCAATTCTGGCCTCTAGGCACCTCGTGTAAACTTTTGAGCACTTTTTGTCGAGTTGGATTTTTGGGTCAAAAACTGACTTTTTCGATGATGCCGGCTATGGAAAACGTTGAAGTTTTGGGAACATTTTGTAAAAAGCCAAAAAGTTTTGTTTCTCACTGGATACTGAATGTAATGAGTTGAACTCTTCAGGGAAGTCAATTCTGGCCTCTAGGCACCTCGTGTAAACTTTTGAGCACTTTTTGTCGAGTTGGATTTTTGGGTCAAAAACTGACTTTTTCGATGATGCCGGCTATGGAAAAAGTTGAAGTTTTGGGGGCATTTTGTAAAAAGCCAAAAAGTTTTGTTTCTCACTGGATACTGAATGTAATGAGTTGAACTCTTCAGGGAATTCAATTCTGGCCTCTAGGCACCTCGTGTAAACTTTTGAGCAATTTTTGTCAAGTTGGATTTTTGGGTCAAAAACTGACTTTTTCGATGATGCCGGCTATGGAAAACGTTGAAGTTTTGGGAACATTTTGTAAAAAGCCAAAAAGTTTTGTTTCTCACTGGATACTGAATGTAATGAGTTGAACTCTTCAGGGAAGTCAATTCTGGCCTCTAGGCACCTCGTGTAAACTTTTGAGCAATTTTTGTCAAGTTGGATTTTTGGGTCAAAAACTGACTTTTTCGATGATGCCGGCTATGGAAAAGTTGAAGTTTTGGGGGCATTTTGTAAAAAGCCAAAAAGTTTTGTTTCTCACTGGATACTGAATGTAATGAGTTGAACTCTTCAGGGAATTCAATTCTGGCCTCTAGGCACCTCGTGTAAACTGTTGAGCAATTTTTGTCAAGTTGGATTTTTGGGTCAAAAACTGACTTTTTCGATGATGCCGGCTATGGAAAACGTTGAAGTTTTGGGAACATTGTGTAAAAAGCCAAAAGTTTTGTTTCTCACTGGATACTGAATGTAATGAGTTGAACTCTTCAGGGAATTCAATTCTGGCCTCTAGGCACCTCGTGTAAACTTTTGAGCACTTTTTGTCGAGTTGGATTTTTGGGTCAAAAACTGACTTTTTCGATGATGCCGGCTATGGAAAACGTTGAAGTTTTGGGAACATTGTGTAAAAAGCCAAAAAGTTTTGTTTCTCACTGGATACTGAATGTAATGAGTTGAACTCTTCAGGGAAGTCAATTCTGGCCTCTAGGCACCTCGTGTAAACTTTTGAGCACTTTTTGTCGAGTTGGATTTTTGGGTCAAAAACTGACTTTTTCGATGATGCCGGCTATGGAAAACGTTGAAGTTTTGGAACATTGTGTAAAAAGCCAAAAAGTTTTGTTTCTCACTGGATACTGAATGTAATGAGTTGAACTCTTCAGGGAATTCAATTCTGGCCTCTAGGCACCTCGTGTAAACTTTTGAGCACTTTTTGTCGAGTTGGATTTTTGGGTCAAAAACTGACTTTTTCGATGATGCCGGCTATGGAAACGTTGAAGTTTTGGGAACATTTTGTAAAAAGCCAAAAAGTTTTGTTTTCTCACTGGATACTGAATGTAATGAGTTGAACTCTTCAGGGAATTCAATTCTGGCCTCTAGGCACCTCGTGTAAACTTTTGAGCAATTTTTGTCAGTTGGATTTTTGGGTCAAAAACTGACTTTTTCGATGATGCCGGCTATGGAAAACGTTGAAGTTTTGGGAACATTTTGTAAAAAGCCAAAATTTTTGTTCTCACTGGATACTGAATATAATGAGTTGAACTCTTCAGGATTCAATTCAATTCTGGCCTCTAGGCACCTCGTGTAAACTTTTAAGAATTTTTGTCAGTTGGATTTTTGGGTCAAAAACTGACTTTTTCGATGATGCCGGCTATGGAAAACGTTGAAGTTTTGGGAACATTTTGTAAAAAGCCAAAAAGTTTTGTTTCTCACTGGATACTGAATGTAATGAGTTGAACTCTTCAGGGAAGTCAATTCTGGCCTCTAGGCACCTCGTGTAAACTTTTGAGCACTTTTTGTCGAGTTGGATTTTTGGGTCAAAAACTGACTTTTTCGATGATGCCGGCTATGGAAAACGTTGAAGTTTTGGGAACATTTTGTAAAAAGCCAAAAAGTTTTGTTTCTCACTGGATACTGAATGTAATGAGTTGAACTCTTCAGGGAAGTCAATTCTGGCCTCTAGGCACCTCGTGTAAACTTTTGAGAACTTTTTGTCGAGTTGGATTTTTGGGTCAAAAACTGACTTTTTCGATGATGCCGGCTATGGAAAACGTTGAAGTTTTGGAACATTTTGTAAAAAGCCAAAAAGTTTTGTTTTCTCACTGGATACTGAATGTAATGAGTTGAACTCTTCAGGGAAGTCAATTCTGGCCTCTAGGCACCTCGTGTAAACTTTTGAGCAATTTTTGTCGAGTTGGATTTTTGGGTCAAAAACTGACTTTTTCGATGATGCCGGCTATGGAAAACGTTGAAGTTTTGGGGACATTTTGTAAAAAGCCAAAAAGTTTTGTTTCTCACTGGATACTGAATGTAATGAGTTGAACTCTTCAGGGAATTCAATTCTGGCCTCTAGGCACCTCGTGTAAACTTTTGAGCAATTTTTGTCAGTTGGATTTTTGGGTCAAAAACTGACTTTTTCGATGATGCCGGCTATGGAAACGTTGAAGTTTTGGGGACATTTTGTAAAAAGCCAAAAGTTTTGTTTCTCACTGGATACTGAATGTAATGAGTTGAACTCTTCAGGAAGTCAATTCTGGCCTCTAGGCACCTCGTGTAAACTTTTGAAGCAATTTTTGTCAAGTTGGATTTTTGGGTCAAAAACTGACTTTTTCGATGATGCCGGCTATGGAAAACGTTGAAGTTTTGGGAACATTTTGTAAAAAGCCAAAAAGTTTTGTTTCTCACTGGATACTGAATGTAATGAGTTGAACTCTTCAGGGAATTCAATTCTGGCCTCTAGGCACCTCGTGTAAACTTTTGAGCAATTTTTGTCAAGTTGGATTTTTGGGTCAAAAACTGACTTTTTCGATGATGCCGGCTATGGAAAACGTTGAAGTTTTTGGGAACATTTTGTAAAAAGCCAAAAAGTTTTGTTTCTCACTGGATACTGAATGTAATGAGTTGAACTCTTCAGGGAATTCAATTCTGGCCTCTAGGCACCTCGTGTAAACTTTTGAGCAATTTTTGTCAAGTTGGATTTTTGGGTCAAAAACTGACTTTTTCGATGATGCCGGCTATGGAAAACGTTGAAGTTTTGGGAACATTTTGTAAAAAGCCAAAAGTTTTGTTTCTCACTGGATACTGAATGTAATGAGTTGAACTCTTCAGGGAATTCAATTCTGGCCTCTAGGCACCTCGTGTAAACTTTTGAGCAATTTTTGTCGAGTTGGATTTTTGGGTCAAAAACTGACTTTTTCGATGATGCCGGCTATGGAAAACGTTGAAGTTTTGGGAACATTTGTAAAAAGCCAAAAAGTTTTGTTTCTCACTGGATACTGAATGTAATGAGTTGAACTCTTCAGGGAATTCAATTCTGGCCTCTAGGCACCTCGTGTAAACTTTTGAGCACTTTTTGTCGAGTTGGATTTTTGGGTCAAAAACTGACTTTTTCGATGATGCCGGCTATGGAAAACGTTGAAGTTTTGGAACATTTTGTAAAAAGCCAAAAAGTTTTGTTTCTCACTGGATACTGAATGTAATGAGTTGAACTCTTCAGGGAATTCAATTCTGGCCTCTAGGCACCTCGTGTAAACTTTTGAGCAATTTTTGTCGAGTTGGATTTTTGGGTCAAAAACTGACTTTTTCGATGATGCCGGCTATGGAAAACGTTGAAGTTTTGGGAACATTTTGTAAAAAGCCAAAAAGTTTTGTTTCTCACTGGATACTGAATGTAATGAGTTGAACTCTTCAGGGAAGTCAATTCTGGCCTCTAGGCACCTCGTGTAAACTTTTGAGCACTTTTTGTCGAGTTGGATTTTTGGGTCAAAAACTGACTTTTTCGATGATGCCGGCTATGGAAAACGTTGAAGTTTTGGGAACATTTTGTAAAAAGCCAAAAAGTTTTTTGTTTCTCACTGGATACTGAATGTAATGAGTTGAACTCTTCAGGGAATTCAATTCTGGCCTCTAGGCACCTCGTGTAAACTTTTGAGCAATTTTTGTCGAGTTGGATTTTTGGGTCAAAAACTGACTTTTTCGATGATGCCGGCTATGGAAAACGTTGAAGTTTTGGAACATTTTGTAAAAAGCCAAAATTTTTGTTTCTCACTGGATACTGAATGTAATGAGTTGAACTCTTCAGGAATTCAATTCTGGCCTCTAGGCACCTCGTGTAAACTTTTGAGCAATTTTTGTCAAGTTGGATTTTTGGGTCAAAAACTGACTTTTTCGATGATGCCGGCTATGGAAAACGTTGAAGTTTTGGGGCATTTTGTAAAAAGCCAAAAGTTTTGTTTCTCACTGGATACTGAATGTAATGAGTTGAACTCTTCAGGGAATTCAATTCTGGCCTCTAGGCACCTCGTGTAAACTTTTGAGCAATTTTTGTCAAGTTGGATTTTTGGGTCAAAAACTGACTTTTTCGATGATGCCGGCTATGGAAAACGTTGAAGTTTTGGGAACATTTTGTAAAAAGCCAAAAGTTTTGTTTTCTCACTGGATACTGAATGTAATGAGTTGAACTCTTCAGGAATTCAATTCTGGCCTCTAGGCACCTCGTGTAAACTTTTGAGCAATTTTTGTCAGTTGGATTTTTGGGTCAAAAACTGACTTTTTCGATGATGCCGGCTATGGAAACGTTGAAGTTTTGGGAACATTTTGTAAAAAGCCAAAAAGTTTTGTTTCTCACTGGATACTGAATGTAATGAGTTGAACTCTTCAGGGAAGTCAATTCTGGCCTCTAGGCACCTCGTGTAAACTTTTGAGCAATTTTTGTCAAGTTGGATTTTTGGGTCAAAACTGACTTTTTCGATGATGCCGGCTATGGAAAACGTTGAAGTTTTGGGAACATTTTGTAAAAAGCCAAAAAGTTTTGTTTCTCACTGGATACTGAATGTAATGAGTTGAACTCTTCAGGGAAGTCAATTCTGGCCTCTAGGCACCTCGTGTAAACTTTTGAGCAATTTTTGTCAAGTTGGATTTTTGGGTCAAAAACTGACTTTTTCGATGATGCCGGCTATGGAAAACGTTGAAGTTTTGGGAACATTTTGTAAAAAGCCAAAAAGTTTTGTTTCTCACTGGATACTGAATGTAATGAGTTGAACTCTTCAGGGAAGTCAATTCTGGCCTCTAGGCACCTCGTGTAAACTTTTGAGCACTTTTTGTCGAGTTGGATTTTTGGGTCAAAAACTGACTTTTTCGATGATGCCGGCTATGGAAAACGTTGAAGTTTTGGGAACATTTTGTAAAAAGCCAAAAGTTTTTTTTCTCACTGGATACTGAATGTAATGAGTTGAACTCTTCAGGGAAGTCAATTCTGGCCTCTAGGCACCTCTCGTGTAAACTTTTGAGCATTTTTGTCAAGTTGGATTTTTGGGTCAAAACTGACTTTTTCGATGATGCCGGCTATGGAAAACGTTGAAGTTTTGGGGGCATTTTGTAAAAAGCCAAAAAGTTTTGTTTCTCACTGGATACTGAATGTAATGAGTTGAACTCTTCAGGAATTCAATTCTGGCCTCTAGGCACCTCGTGTAAACTTTTGAGCAATTTTTGTCAGTTGGATTTTTGGGTCAAAAACTGACTTTTTCGATGATGCCGGCTATGGAAAACGTTGAAGTTTTGGAACATTTTGTAAAAAGCCAAAAAGTTTTGTTTTCTCACTGGATACTGAATGTAATGAGTTGAACTCTTCAGGGAATTCAATTCTGGCCTCTAGGCACCTCGTGTAAACTTTTGAGCAATTTTTGTCGAGTTGGATTTTTGGGTCAAAAACTGACTTTTTCGATGATGCCGGCTATGGAAAACGTTGAAGTTTTGGGAACATTTTGTAAAAAGCCAAAAAGTTTTGTTTCTCACTGGATACTGAATGTAATGAGTTGAACTCTTCAGGGAGTCAATTCTGGCCTCTAGGCACCTCGTGTAAACTTTTGAGCAATTTTTGTCGAGTTGGATTTTTGGGTCAAAAACTGACTTTTTCGATGATGCCGGCTATGGAAAAAGTTGAAGTTTTGGGGCATTTTGTAAAAAGCCAAAAAGTTTTGTTTCTCACTGGATACTGAATGTAATGAGTTGAACTCTTCAGGGAATTCAATTCTGGCCTCTAGGCACCTCGTGTAAACTTTTGAGCAATTTTTGTCAAGTTGGATTTTTGGGTCAAAAACTGACTTTTTCGATGATGCCGGCTATGGAAACGTTGAAGTTTTGGGGAACATTTTGTAAAAAGCCAAAAGTTTTGTTTCTCACTGGATACTGAATGTAATGAGTTGAACTCTTCAGGAAAGTCAATTCTGGCCTCTAGGCACCTCGTGTAAACTTTTGAGCATTTTTGTCGAGTTGGATTTTTGGGTCAAAAACTGACTTTTTCGATGATGCCGGCTATGGAAACGTTGAAGTTTTGGGAACATTTTGTAAAAAGCCAAAAAGTTTTGTTTCTCACTGGATACTGAATGTAATGAGTTGAACTCTTCAGGGAATTCAATTCTGGCCTCTAGGCACCTCGTGTAAACTTTTGAGCAATTTTTGTCAAGTTGGATTTTTGGGTCAAAACTGACTTTTTCGATGATGCCGGCTATGGAAAACGTTGAAGTTTTGGGAACATTTTGTAAAAAGCCAAAAAGTTTTGTTTCTCACTGGATACTGAATGTAATGAGTTGAACTCTTCAGGGAATTCAATTCTGGCCTCTAGGCACCTCGTGTAAACTTTTGAGCAATTTTTGTCGAGTTGGATTTTTGGGTCAAAAACTGACTTTTTCGATGATGCCGGCTATGGAAAACGTTGAAGTTTTGGGAACATTTTGTAAAAAGCCAAAAAGTTTTGTTTCTCACTGGATACTGAATGTAATGAGTTGAACTCTTCAGGGAAGTCAATTCTGGCCTCTAGGCACCTCGTGTAAACTTTTGAGCACTTTTTGTCGAGTTGGATTTTTGGGTCAAAAACTGACTTTTTCGATGATGCCGGCTATGGAAAACGTTGAAGTTTTGGGAACATTTTGTAAAAAGCCAAAAAGTTTTTTTCTCACTGGATACTGAATGTAATGAGTTGAACTCTTCAGGGAATTCAATTCTGGCCTCTAGGCACCTCGTGTAAACTTTTGAGCAATTTTTGTCAAGTTGGATTTTTGGGTCAAAAACTGACTTTTTCGATGATGCCGGCTATGGAAAACGTTGAAGTTTTGGGAACATTTTGTAAAAAGCCAAAAAGTTTTGTTTCTCACTGGATACTGAATGTAATGAGTTGAACTCTTCAGGGAAGTCAATTCTGGCCTCTAGGCACCTCGTGTAAACTTTTGAGCACTTTTTGTCGAGTTGGATTTTTGGGTCAAAAACTGACTTTTTCGATGATGCCGGCTATGGAAAACGTTGAAGTTTTGGGAACATTTTGTAAAAAGCCAAAAAGTTTTGTTTCTCACTGGATACTGAATGTAATGAGTTGAACTCTTCAGGGAAGTCAATTCTGGCCTCTAGGCACCTCGTGTAACTTTTGAGCAATTTTTGTCAAGTTGGATTTTTGGGTCAAAAACTGACTTTTTCGATGATGCCGGCTATGGAAAAAGTTGAAGTTTTGGGGGCATTTTGTAAAAAGCCAAAAAGTTTTGTTTTCTCACTGGATACTGAATGTAATGAGTTGAACTCTTCAGGGAAGTCAATTCTGGCCTCTAGGCACCTCGTGTAAACTTTTGAGCAATTTTTGTCGAGTTGGATTTTTGGGTCAAAAACTGACTTTTTCGATGATGCCGGCTATGGAAAACGTTGAAGTTTTGGGGACATTTTGTAAAAAGCCAAAAAGTTTTGTTTCTCACTGGATACTGAATGTAATGAGTTGAACTCTTCAGGAAATTCAATTCTGGCCTCTAGGCACCTCGTGTAAACTTTTGAGCAATTTTTGTCAAGTTGGATTTTTGGGTCAAAAACTGACTTTTTCGATGATGCCGGCTATGGAAAACGTTGAAGTTTTGGGAACATTTTGTAAAAAGCCAAAAAGTTTTGTTTCTCACTGGATACTGAATGTAATGAGTTGAACTCTTCAGGGAAGTCAATTCTGGCCTCTAGGCACCTCGTGTAAACTTTTGAGCAATTTTTGTCAAGTTGGATTTTTGGGTCAAAAACTGACTTTTTCGATGATGCCGGCTATGGAAAAAGTTGAAGTTTTTGGGGCATTTTGTAAAAAGCCAAAAAGTTTTGTTTCTCACTGGATACTGAATGTAATGAGTTGAACTCTTCAGGGAATTCAATTCTGGCCTCTAGGCACCTCGTGTAAACTTTTGAGCAATTTTTGTCAAGTTGGATTTTTGGGTCAAAAACTGACTTTTTCGATGATGCCGGCTATGGAAAACGTTGAAGTTTTGGGAACATTTTGTAAAAAGCCAAAAAGTTTTGTTTCTCACTGGATACTGAATGTAATGAGTTGAACTCTTCAGGGAAGTCAATTCTGGCCTCTAGGCACCTCGTGTAAACTTTTGAGCACTTTTTGTCGAGTTGGATTTTTGGGTCAAAAACTGACTTTTTCGATGATGCCGGCTATGGAAAACGTTGAAGTTTTGGGGACATTTTGTAAAAAGCCAAAAAGTTTTGTTTCTCACTGGATACTGAATGTAATGAGTTGAACTCTTCAGGGAATTCAATTCTGGCCTCTAGGCACCTCGTGTAAACTTTTGAGCAATTTTTGTCGAGTTGGATTTTTGGGTCAAAAACTGACTTTTTCGATGATGCCGGCTATGGAAACGTTGAAGTTTTGGGAACATTTTGTAAAAAGCCAAAAAGTTTTGTTTCTCACTGGATACTGAATGTAATGAGTTGAACTCTTCAGGGAAGTCAATTCTGGCCTCTAGGCACCTCGTGTAAACTTTTGAGCAATTTTTGTCAAGTTGGATTTTTGGGTCAAAACTGACTTTTTCGATGATGCCGGCTATGGAAAACGTTGAAGTTTTGGGAACATTTTGTAAAAAGCCAAAAAGTTTTGTTTCTCACTGGATACTGAATGTAATGAGTTGAACTCTTCAGGGAATTCAATTCTGGCCTCTAGGCACCTCGTGTAAACTTTTGAGCAATTTTTGTCAAGTGGATTTTTGGGTCAAAAACTGACTTTTTCGATGATGCCGGCTATGGAAAACGTTGAAGTTTTGGGAACATTTTGTAAAAAGCCAAAAAGTTTTGTTTCTCACTGGATACTGAATGTAATGAGTTGAACTCTTCAGGGAAGTCAATTCTGGCCTCTAGGCACCTCGTGTAAACTTTTGAGCACTTTTTGTCGAGTTGGATTTTTGGGTCAAAAACTGACTTTTTCGATGATGCCGGCTATGGAAAACGTTGAAGTTTTGGGAACATTTTGTAAAAAGCCAAAAAGTTTTGTTTCTCTCACTGGATACTGAATGTAATGAGTTGAACTCTTCAGGGAAGTCAATTCTGGCCTCTAGGCACCTCGTGTAAACTTTTGAGCAATTTTTGTCGAGTTGGATTTTTGGGTCAAAAACTGACTTTTTCGATGATGCCGGCTATGGAAAACGTTGAAGTTTTGGGAACATTGTGTAAAAAGCCAAAAAGTTTTGTTTCTCACTGGATACTGAATGTAATGAGTTGAACTCTTCAGGGAAGTCAATTCTGGCCTCTAGGCACCTCGTGTAAACTTTTGAGCACTTTTTGTCGAGTTGGATTTTTGGGTCAAAAACTGACTTTTTCGATGATGCCGGCTATGGAAAACGTTGAAGTTTTGGGGATATTTTGTAAAAGCCAAAAAGTTTTGTTTCTCTCTCACTGGATACTGAATGTAATGAGTTGAACTCTTCAGGGAATTCAATTCTGGCCTCTAGGCACCTCGTGTAAACTTTTGAGCAATTTTTGTCGAGTTGGATTTTTGGGTCAAAAACTGACTTTTTCGATGATGCCGGCTATGGAAAACGTTGAAGTTTTGGGAACATTTTGTAAAAAGCCAAAAAGTTTTGTTTCTCACTGGATACTGAATGTAATGAGTTGAACTCTTCAGGGAATCAATTCTGGCCTCTAGGCACCTCGTGTAAACTTTTGAGCAATTTTTGTCAAGTTGGATTTTTGGGTCAAAAACTGACTTTTTCGATGATGCCGGCTATGGAAAACGTTGAAGTTTTGGGAACATTTTGTAAAAAGCCAAAAGTTTTGTTTCTCACTGGATACTGAATGTAATGAGTTGAACTCTTCAGGGAATTCAATTCTGGCCTCTAGGCACCTCGTGTAAACTTTTGAGCAATTTTTGTCAAGTTGGATTTTTGGGTCAAAAACTGACTTTTTCGATGATGCCGGCTATGGAAAACGTTGAAGTTTTGGGAACATTTTGTAAAAAGCCAAAAAGTTTTGTTTCTCACTGGATACTGAATGTAATGAGTTGAACTCTTCAGGGAATTCAATTCTGGCCTCTAGGCACCTCGTGTAAACTTTTGAGCAATTTTTGTCGAGTTGGATTTTTGGGTCAAAAACTGACTTTTTCGATGATGCCGGCTATGGAAAACGTTGAAGTTTTGGGAACATTTTGTAAAAAGCCAAAAAGTTTTGTTTCTCACTGGATACTGAATGTAATGAGTTGAACTCTTCAGGGAAGTCAATTCTGGCCTCTAGGCACCTCGTGTAAACTTTTGAGCAATTTTTGTCGAGTTTGGATTTTTGGGTCAAAAACTGACTTTTTCGATGATGCCGGCTATGGAAAACGTTGAAGTTTTGGGAACATTTTGTAAAAAGCCAAAAAGTTTTGTTTCTCACTGGATACTGAATGTAATGAGTTGAACTCTTCAGGGAAGTCAATTCTGGCCTCTAGGCACCTCGTGTAACTTTTGAGCAATTTTTGTCAGTTGGATTTTTGGGTCAAAAACTGACTTTTTCGATGATGCCGGCTATGGAAAACGTTGAAGTTTTGGGACATTTTGTAAAAAGCCAAAAAGTTTTGTTTCTCACTGGATACTGAATGTAATGAGTTGAACTCTTCAGGGAATTCAATTCTGGCCTCTAGGCACCTCGTGTAAACTTTTGAGCAATTTTTGTCAAGTTGGATTTTTGGGTCAAAAACTGACTTTTTCGATGATGCCGGCTATGGAAAACGTTGAAGTTTTGGGGGCATTTTGTAAAAAGCCAAAAAGTTTTGTTTCTCTCACTGGATACTGAATGTAATGAGTTGAACTCTTCAGGGAATTCAATTCTGGCCTCTAGGCACCTCGTGTAAACTTTTGAGCAATTTTTGTCGAGTTGGATTTTTGGGTCAAAAACTGACTTTTTCGATGATGCCGGCTATGGAAAACGTTGAAGTTTTGGGAACATTTTGTAAAAAGCCAAAAAGTTTTGTTTCTCACTGGATACTGAATGTAATGAGTTGAACTCTTCAGGGAATTCAATTCTGGCCTCTAGGCACCTCGTGTAAACTTTTGAGCAATTTTTGTCGAGTTGGATTTTTGGGTCAAAAACTGACTTTTTCGATGATGCCGGCTATGGAAACGTTGAAGTTTTGGGAATTTTGTAAAAAGCCAAAAGTTTTGTTTCTCACTGGATACTGAATGTAATGAGTTGAACTCTTCAGGGAATTCAATTCTGGCCTCTAGGCACCTCGTGTAAACTTTGAGCAATTTTTGTCGAGTTGGATTTTTGGGTCAAAAACTGACTTTTTCGATGATGCCGGCTATGGAAACGTTGAAGTTTTGGGGACATTTTGTAAAAAGCCAAAAAGTTTTGTTTCTCACTGGATACTGAATGTAATGAGTTGAACTCTTCAGGGAATCAATTCTGGCCTCTAGGCACCTCGTGTAACTTTTGAGCAATTTTTGTCAGTTGGATTTTTGGGTCAAAAACTGACTTTTTCGATGATGCCGGCTATGGAAAACGTTGAAGTTTTGGGACATTTTGTAAAAAGCCAAAAGTTTTGTTTCTCACTGGATACTGAATGTAATGAGTTGAACTCTTCAGGGAATTCAATTCTGGCCTCTAGGCACCTCGTGTAAACTTTTGAGCAATTTTGTCAAGTTGGATTTTTGGGTCAAAACTGACTTTTTCGATGATGCCGGCTATGGAAAACGTTGAAGTTTTGGGAACATTTTGTAAAAAGCCAAAAAGTTTTGTTTCTCACTGGATACTGAATGTAATGAGTTGAACTCTTCAGGGAAGTCAATTCTGGCCTCTAGGCACCTCGTGTAAACTTTTGAGCAATTTTTGTCGAGTTGGATTTTTGGGTCAAAAACTGACTTTTTCGATGATGCCGGCTATGGAAAACGTTGAAGTTTTGGGAACATTTTGTAAAAAGCCAAAAAGTTTTGTTTCTCACTGGATACTGAATGTAATGAGTTGAACTCTTCAGGGAATTCAATTCTGGCCTCTAGGCACCTCGTGTAAACTTTTGAGCAATTTTTGTCGAGTTGGATTTTTGGGTCAAAAACTGACTTTTTCGATGATGCCGGCTATGGAAAACGTTGAAGTTTTGGGAACATTTTGTAAAAAGCCAAAAAGTTTTGTTTCTCACTGGATACTGAATGTAATGAGTTGAACTCTTCAGGGAAGTTCAATTCTGGCCTCTAGGCACCTCGTGTAAACTTTTGAGCAATTTTTGTCGAGTTGGATTTTTTGGGTCAAAAACTGACTTTTTCGATGATGCCGGCTATGGAAAACGTTGAAGTTTTGGGAATTTTGTAAAAAGCCAAAAAGTTTTGTTTCTCACTGGATACTGAATGTAATGAGTTGAACTCTTCAGGGAATTCAATTCTGGCCTCTAGGCACCTCGTGTAAACTTTTGAGCAATTTTTGTCGAGTTGGATTTTTGGGTCAAAAACTGACTCTTTTTCGATGATGCCGGCTATGGAAAACGTTGAAGTTTTGGGAACATTTTGTAAAAACCAAAAGTTTTGTTTTCTCACTGGATACTGAATGTAATGAGTTGAACTCTTCAGGGAATTCAATTCTGGCCTCTAGGCACCTCGTGTAAACTTTTGAGCAATTTTTGTCAAGTTGGATTTTGGGTCAAAAACTGACTTTTTCGATGATGCCGGCTATGGAAAACGTTGAAGTTTTGGGAACATTTTGTAAAAAGCCAAAAAGTTTTGTTTCTCACTGGATACTGAATGTAATGAGTTGAACTCTTCAGGGAATTCAATTCTGGCCTCTAGGCACCTCGTGTAAACTTTTGAAGCAATTTTTGTCGAGTTGGATTTTTGGGTCAAAAACTGACTTTTTCGATGATGCCGGCTATGGAAAACGTTGAAGTTTTGGGAACATTTGTAAAAAGCCAAAAAGTTTTGTTTCTCACTGGATACTGAATGTAATGAGTTGAACTCTTCAGGAATTCAATTCTGGCCTCTAGGCACCTCGTGTAAACTTTTGAGCAATTTTTGTCGAGTTGGATTTTTGGGTCAAAAACTGACTTTTTCGATGATGCCGGCTATGGAAAACGTTGAAGTTTTGGGAACATTTTGTAAAAAGCCAAAATTTTGTTTCTCACTGGATACTGAATGTAATGAGTTGAACTCTTCAGGGAAGTCAATTCTGGCCTCTAGGCACCTCGTGTAAACTTTTGAGCACTTTTTGTCGAGTTGGATTTTTGGGTCAAAAACTGACTTTTTCGATGATGCCGGCTATGGAAAACGTTGAAGTTTTGGGACATTTTGTAAAAAGCCAAAAAGTTTTGTTTCTCACTGGATACTGAATGTAATGAGTTGAACTCTTCAGGGAATTCAATTCTGGCCTCTAGGCACCTCGTGTAAACTTTAGCAATTTTTGTCGAGTTGGATTTTTGGGTCAAAACTGACTTTTTCGATGATGCCGGCTATGGAAAACGTTGAAGTTTTGGGCATTTTGTAAAAAGCCAAAAAGTTTTGTTTCTCACTGGATACTGAATGTAATGAGTTGAACTCTTCAGGGAATTCAATTCTGGCTCTAGGCACCTCGTGTAAACTTTTGAGCAATTTTTTGTGAGTTGGATTTTTGGGTCAAAAACTGACTTTTTCGATGATGCCGGCTATGGAAAACGTTGAAGTTTTGGGAACATTTTGTAAAAGCCAAAAAGTTTTGTTTCTCACTGGATACTGAATGTAATGAGTTGAACTCTTCAGGGAAGTCAATTCTGGCCTCTAGGCACCTCGTGTAAACTTTTGAGCAATTTTTGTCGAGTTGGATTTTTGGGTCAAAAACTGACTTTTTCGATGATGCCGGCTATGGAAAACGTTGAAGTTTTGGGGGCATTTTGTAAAAAGCCAAAAAGTTTTGTTTCTCACTGGATACTGAATGTAATGAGTTGAACTCTTCAGGGAATTCAATTCTGGCCTCTAGGCACCTCGTGTAAACTTTTGAGCAATTTTTCGAGTTGGATTTTTGGGTCAAAAACTGACTTTTTCGATGATGCCGGCTATGGAAAACGTTGAAGTTTTGGAACATTTTGTAAAAAGCCAAAAAGTTTTGTTTCTCACTGGATACTGAATGTAATGAGTTGAACTCTTCAGGGAAGTCAATTCTGGCCTCTAGGCACCTCGTGTAAACTTTTGAGCAATTTTTGTCGAGTTGGATTTTT